>NW_026623344.1:1647264-1776749 GCF_030028575.1 Malurus melanocephalus
TTTTTTTTTTTTTTTTCAAAAAATGCTAAAACATTCCAGCAATTGCCTGTAGCAGGAAGGAAGAAAATGAGGATAATTATGACATTAAGCTATTTAAAAAAGAAAGACGTGTGACAATTAGCGCATTCCTACCAAGAAAGTAACATACAGAGCTCTGTGTGTGTAGGAAAGTGAAAAGACCCCCCGCAGAAGCCATGAAAGGTTATGGAAAGCGTATGTGCCTCACGAGGAAGCTCAGTGCTGTGACTTTGGCATCAGTGAGAAAAGGGTGCACGGGAGCTTGTCAATAAACTCTCRGTTAATAAATATTCAGCAATACTGCAGGAAAGCAATGTGGGAGAAGAGCAGGCAGCGTCTGTCGGGCCAGCCAGTGGAAAGCACATGCTGTAAAGGTACAGAAAATCCTGTGAACATATTTATCGTAAGTAGTCTGAGATGCCTGAGACCAGCGAGAGAGTTGGAGTAGCTAATTTCAGTCCCTGGGATGCTCGGCTTGTGTCTGGTGGTGTTACGGTAGCACTGAAGCGCTGAAATCAGAGGTTCTTGCAAGATAACAAGGGCAGGGAAAGGAAACAAGCACTGCAGCACGCTCGGCCTAATTCGGGCAGGCTGGTGGTGTCAGCAGCCCTGCGAGCATCAGCTGTGCCCCAGCTGCAGCACATCCCTGCTGGAGCAGCTGTGCAAGGCACAGGGGTGGCAGCCTGCCTCCCCTGCTCCGGGAAGGATTTGCAAGGCACTGCGGGAGTTCTGGGAGGGTTTTTCTCYRGTACATTTGATCTAAGCTAATGCARAAGAAATCCTGCAGATTCGCAGGTATCCTTTGGAGCTGTTGCTGTCCCATCTCCAGTCATGCAAACATTGCATTCGTTTTTGTGGTCACGGCCTTACGGCGTTGCTCAGGTGGGTCACGGGTTCCCACTCCCCCCACACACACACCTCCCCTTTTCACTCTACCCCACATCTGGCTTGGCCCCTCGGAATTCCAGCCATTGGGAGATGGCTGTGTGTATCCAGCAGCCTGAGAGATCAGCCGGTGCTTGCTGCTTTGGGGCTTTTGGGGTTGTGTTTTTTCCCACAGCAAAGCAGCAGGTGGCTGGGCCAGGGCATCAGGGAGAGGACCAAGAGCTCAGATGGAGCCATTCTCCATCACACACAGATTCTGCTCAGGGCTCTGCATGTCCAACAAACTCGGCTGTCACCACCACCCAGCTCTGTGTGGCTGAAGAGGATGTGACAGGGGAATCCCACCCAYTAATCTGATCAAAGCAAACTGCTTGACATGAGATTAATAATTTATTGATTATGGGGTTAGTTATTTGCAGGTGTACACCGATTTGCCTTTTAGGATGCTCCTAAACTTGCTGGCAGGGGCAGCATAGAATGTTACTTTGACCAAAATCAGGCATGCCCTTCACCCCTTCCCTGTGGAGGCCAGGCCTTTAGGAAGAGGTTAAAGTCACACTAAAATGCACTTCTCCACAAAAAACCTAAAACACTTCAAGCAGGGAGACTCTCAGTAGAGCTGKGCCTTAATGACAGTAGAATGGTACATACATAATTGAAAACCTAATTAAAAGCACAAAATTAAGGTTCAGTTAAAACTCTGCCAGCCCTGTGAGGCAATTCAAGCTGCAGTTYGAATGGCTTTTTGAGATAAGTTCGATTTGGTTAAAGTCTCAGCTGTGTGTTTAGTCATAGTTAGTAATGTCAGGCAGCAGGAAGGAGGGCTGGTGTGTCCCAAAATAYGTAAMCTGCTGGCATAGGCACAGTCCCAGYCATAAGAAGGACCCTTTTTGGTGCAAATTCTCAGCCCTGGAAAATGCTGCTGGTGGTTTGGGCAGCTGCAGTGGTGCAGCAGGGCCTGGGGTGGGTGTCAGCATCACTGATGGAGCTGTGCAGAGCCGTGTGTGTGCCTGAGGAYGGGGCTCAGGCTAAGCCCTGCAAAGCCCCTCCTATCCCCCTGCAAGAGCATCCCCACACAGGGATTTGTGTCAGTTTAACTTCACGTTATCAGCACCACTTTCACAGGCTCTGAATGCCTAACCCACCAAGGATAAATCAATGCCTCCCCTTGTATTTAACAGAAATATGACTTAAATACAGTAAGTAAATCAAAGTAATTATTTAAAATTAAAATGATTTAAGAGACTTAATCTGGGAGAATGGCATGGTGGTTACAGGAGCGGCTGAGACGCGGGACTTCGGCAGCTATTCCTGACTCTGTCAGGGACTTGCTCTACAACTTCAGGAAAATTGCTCAGCCCATCTCTAAGACTGCTATAATAATGCCTACTTCAAAGGGGTGTTATGAGGCTTAATTCATTAATGCCTGCAAAGCACTTTGAGATCTTTGGATTAAAGGCACTACAGTGCAAAGTATTATTAGCTACAGGAAAAAGCTCTCAGACAAGCATGGCATTAAATGTCTGCAGTTTAAAAAAAAAAAAAAAAAAGGAAGAAAAAAAACCACCCCAAAGATGAGCAAATTGTGGGTGGTTTGGGTTTGCTTTTTTGTCTGTGGCCAGGTTTCCATTAGCCAGATCTGTGCTTTGCTAAACTGAGGCCAGGGGTTGTACAGCTCAGCTTCTGATTTTGTTGTCWCTCCTAGAGCTCCCGTATTTTTAACATAACTGTTTGGATTTGAGGCTTCTTTTTATCAAAATCCAGAMTTTGTGCATCAAAAGCCTGTTCAACTTCCCTCCAAGGATATATTTACCCACTGAGTTAAACAAGAAGAAGAAAATAATTTTCCCTTGTATTGACTACTTGGGGTATTTTWAAATTCATTTTGTGCATTTATTTTTTCAATGAAAAGTCTATTCCATTTGATTTTAAAGAGCTAAGATTCTCAGTATTGGTGATTATCTGGAATTCAGAGGAATTTTCAGGATATTTTTCTATTTCTCCAGTAGGGCTGATCCACCTACCATGAATATAATTGCAAACAGACAAATTGGGATGGACACCCAGAAATGGGGCTAAATTGAGGGATTTTTTTGCTCTCAAGTATTAATTTATTTCTGATGCTAAGTTTTTAAGAGCAAACAGATAAAGGTAGCAGGTTGTTTCTGTAGGTCCAGATGTAAATCTTGTCTGATCTTCTCATTCACTTCATGCCTGTGGCAACACCGTAACTCAGGTGCATCAGAGACCCACAGGGCAGGGATGAGYAGGATTTGTCCCATCAAAACCAGGYAGCAAAKGTAAGGATACAGRAAAGGTTCCCAAAACARTCTGCTGAGGAACACTCTTRAAGCTGTCACATTTACCTTGTTAACCGAATTCATGCAGATCTTACTTATTTTATATTCTTTATACTTTTGAAACTTTTCAAGTGGAACTTATTGACTTAAAAATAAATATAACCAACAGCCCACCCTCACCCCTCTTAATGAAAAGCTACACAACGGCTTAGAATTTTTTTTAAGCATTTCTGACTTCAGTGAGGGAAACCTTTTAACTTCACTTTGTTTCCAGGTCCCATTGAAAGAGAAGACAGAGGAAGTGAAGTATAAGTGATTCTGGCTCCTAGAGATGCTTTGTTTCTCTTCTGATAGAATCTGAAACTTCATGTAGGTGGTGGGTAGAGCCATCGTAACCTCCTTTCTTCTGACTGAATGAGGGAGGTCAATATATTATCGTATCAAGGAAGAAGAAATTACATGGGCAATTCCCCCCCAGACAATAAAGACAATTCTGACAGCATGATCAAAACAACTGGATAACTTTTTTTCTTTTTTTACAGACACACCAGTGTTTAAATGACAGCTGAAAGCAGATGATGGACTAAACATATTATTCTCTGTTCCATGTACTTCTTTATAATAGAAGTATATCTTGAAGACTATATTCAAGTTGATCAAATAATAAGTCAATTTGTCAATAAAACAGATTAGGCAACCTGTCTGCTGAGATGATATCTGTCAAACAACATATTTTTGTTAACACAGTCTGGAAGGAAGTGCCTTCACAAAATACAATGCAAAAAAAACCCCGCAATGCCACTTTTAAGTTTATTGAAACAGAGCTCTGCCTTGTTTCAGTTATAGATGTTTAGACTTTCTTACTTTAAGTTTTAGTTGCTAGCTAACAAACCACAGCTTGGAAAAGACTAGAAACAAGTGTTAAAGGCCTGGTGGGTACTGTCTGCTGTCAGGATGTGGACATATTCCCAAGCCTCTTGGCAATGTCCACACTGTGGGCAGAAGTCACCATCAGTGGGGTTGGTGCAGGGGCATCTCCATTTCTCCACTCTGTTTTTTCTCCACYCCCCCAYGTTTGTCCCCTCTGTTGCTCACTGSTGAGACAYGTTCAGYATCTGATGTGTCTTGTCACATCACGAGCGCTGTCACTGCGCTCGGCAGATCCAGACRTGATGCTCTGACACGTTGTGTACGCTGAGGCAAAGAATCCCTGGGAGATGCTGGGCCTTGGTCTGGGCTCAGCAGCACAGGGGGATCTCTCAGCTCACTCTGTGTGACAAAAAACACGACAAAAAGCGCTTACAAGGGAGTGCTGACATGCACGAGTGCACAGAGTGATCAAACACGGGTAACGTGGAGTGGAGCTAAACCACATAAAGACGTGCTGCTGAAAATATGTGTTGATGACCCYGAGAGAGTCTGAATTGTCCAATTTAAGGTAAAATCAGTGACTGGAAAAGGCTAGAAAGCTTTCATTCTGAACACAGGGAAGCTTAGATTTACCAGTCTCAGATACTAGTGGGTTTGCCAGGTGCATTTCAAACCAGCTGGTTTAGTTTGTGTCGTTTTCTCCCACTCCCTTCCTGTGCTAATGCCCTGTCATCCTCAGGAAAACAGGGCTGGTTCAGAAATTCAGATTCTTCTTCCCCAGCTGGCGGAAACTTGTGATATGCAAATAGGCTGAAAGTTCAAATAGAATTGTCTTGGGTTTGATTTATGTTTTGTTGTTTGTTGGGKTTTTTAACAGAACTTGGGAAGTATTTTGTTGCTGAACTCTCTGATGCAAAATGTACAGGCTGAGGAAAACTGAAGCTGCTCCAAAGTGTGAACAGGCTCTAACAGCAGGAACAACTGTGGTGGCTGAAAACCAAGCAAACAAACAAAAAAATGCTTCAATGCTGACAGAGTTTGAAGGACTCACCCACCCAAGCTTGCCTCTACAGGCTCAGATTCTGCTGGTAAGAATTAATGAATTAATTTTCTATTGGTCTCAATAGTGCATCAACACCTTTTGGGACAGAAGAGCTTCCATTCAGAAAAATCTTTCAAAAAACTCCAAATGTTGAAAGTATATTCTGAAAGGTATAGATTGTTAAAAAATCATAAAACTCCGCAGAAAATGTTTCAAAGCAGCAGTGAAAAGAGATGGGTATTAGAAAAAAAGTACAAAAAATTATGTCAAAAAATTATGTCAAAACACTCCTTTTTGCAGTAAAATTATTAYCAAAGTCAAAGATACTCCCATAAAGTCTACTGAGGAGCTCATTTAAGTTCTTAGAGTGGAACTGCCCATTTAGAGAATGGAATGGCACACCTGGTAGTGCCATAGAGCTTGAGCTTCCCATTYATTTCTCCAACCCTCTGAGTTTATGTGATCGCATGGTGATGTCAGCAACGCATAATTATCCACCCAGCCCTACAAACCTTGCAGCATGAGATAGCCAGCAATCCACTCTCATTCAAAATAGTTTGGCATGTCTCCACATTGTAAGTAACCAGTGTTACCCCTAGCAATTGCTCTTTAAAGCWAAAACATGTGCAAAATGTCTTCATTCAGCCTAGTAGTATCATATGTCAATCAGATTCAGGATGCAGAACTGGCCAGCAATATCCTAAAAAAAAAATCATCTCTCTTGTTTGAATCACTTCGTATTAACTTGACTCTGTCATGTTACTGGCAAGAATATTCTCTCTTGAGCATCTGATTTCTAATTTTTTCTCTTTCTCCTTTTTTTTTTTTCTTTTTTGTTTTGTTTTGTTTTTGGTCTTTGGATTTATCTGCAAGTTCCAAGGATCTGTTTTAAGATTTACAAGACCAACTTAGCCTGGGGCTTTGGCAAGCAATTGAACATTGTCTGTGGTGCACTGAGTTTARTGACACCTTTCAAAACCTCTGCAAGTTTGTAAACCAAGCAGTGGTTCATTCTACAGAAATAGCAAAGGTCTGGTTCTGCTAATGTATGCAAACAGAAATGACAGGTATTTCAGATAATGTGTATATGTATAATATGTGTATAGTTACATTTCAGTGACATTAGGTGTTTGCTCTGTGTCTTTATGGGTCTCATTGAAACCCACCCAGCTAAAGCCAGGAAAGACAACATTTATCTAAAATTCTACCAGACTCCTTTGTTTTGACAAAAAAAGTGGGCTGCTCTTGCTTTTGACCTTAGCAGCAAGGCTTTCTGCTTTCCTGCTCCAAAAAGAAGTGACACTGCTGACACCTGATGCCAACACGTGGCAAATCCCAAACATCTACAGCGCAGCATCAGTGTTATTTTCATCCGATTCCCCTCCACAGTTACTCTGCTCCCAAACCCAGTCCTTTCCCTTTTTCTTTCKGTCCTAGATGACTTTATTAGGAATCATGGATGGACAGAGAATAACATCAATTTGATGSTGTTTCTTCCAGATTTAGAGGAAAAGACTCCTCTTTTCAGTAAGACCCCACAAAGATACCCTTTTCCCCGCACCCCAGGAGGAACCAAATGTAATCTGCAGAGGAAAATGAACGCTGCTGCAGTTTAATAGAAATCAGTAAATGGTTCTTTTATTGGAATACTTTCAGCCACTGTGGTGCTTTCAGCACTGTGGGCTGCTCAGAGATCTGGGGCCAAGGTGCAAGGGGGTGGTTGATGTGTCACAGCGTTGATGTGACAGGAGCCACCTCCCCTGCAACCACCACGTAAATGGGGGGAAAGGCCAATGGGAGCAGACAGAGAGGGGTGCAGCACACACAGAACAGGGCACTAGAAAATAAAATACCCCTGTGCTATGAGAGGGTCAGGTGTGTGTACTGTCCCTACAGATGCTGATGAGAGGACAGTGGCACACGGACAGAAACCAAACTTGACAAATTGGACTGTCTGTGCAAACCGCATTTCTCCTCAGGCACAAGTACTATGCTTTAGTCTGCAAATACATATTATTTGCCTTTTTTCTTTCCTGTGGCCCTGGCTTAGCACAGAGACACAGATGTACCCACTTCCACATAAATCTGAGCACCAAACATTTCCACCAGGCAGGTTAAGCCCCAAATTCAGAAAATGGGGACTATACAACCAAGTGGCAAACCCTGACTCTTCTGTCAAGAATAGCTCAGGTAGATAAAGAGTTCAGTCACCTCTTTCTTTATTCTGAATTCTTTATTCTGAATTCTTTATTCTGAATTATTCTTTATTTATTTCCTGCTGAAATTCTTTGCTTCCTACACCTCACTCTGCATTATTGGAGGCAGAGGTCTGACATGTAAATCCTTCTTTGACCCCTCAAATGGCAGCAGATCCACCCCACCAACTTTTGRTGGCATTTCTGGTGGTGGGAGAACATTATTTATCTTCAAAAGGTGAGATTTATTGAATTAGCTGTACCTGGATGCTGCACAGCTCTTTGTAATAGYTACCAACAGATGATGTCACTGAAACTTATTTTTGTATCATTATCCTCACCCAAGGTAAATATGAAATGTTGTCACACCATTACGTGATGCAAATATGTCATCACAATTTGTCTTTACACATCATAAATATTTTATTATATGACATTATTACGCCTCCAGATATCTTTTTCCATATGAATAGTAATTACTCAAAGTATTTACTGTAATTATGTCACTTGATGAAATTACAGTAATTACATCGAAAAATGATAGCCCATGACTAATGAATTAAAATAGCATGGAAATTCGCATAAAAAATTACATTAGAAATGTTAAGGATCTGAGGCAAACTTACAAAAGCAAGGAAATTTGTAATTAAGAATTTAATCTCTAATAACATTGCAGTGTGTTACAATTTTRCATTATATCACTGAAGAAGGAAAGGAGGGAAAAAAAGAAAAAAAAACAAAAAGAGGTGTTACCTGAATAGCAATAAAGTACAAAAGTGAACTACTGCAAAGCATAACCTGTGTACTTTGTACAGGGTGCGCAGCAAGATAGGCCGGTGCTGCACAGCAGCATGCAATGGTGTTTCATCAGGAGCAAAAAGCAAAGGGCTGAAATCAAAGCTGAGGAGACGAGCTGTCACCCGGGCTGAAGATTCTACCCAAGGACCATCAGGGAACATAATTTTTTGATAGGTAAGGATAAAATCACTGAAGAAGCGCAGTAACAACTTAGGAGCAGGATGGCTGGCAGGTCCCAGCAGATGTGGAGCTTTGATACTTCAGCTGCGCTCACAGCTGTTGTAAGGCCACTTCCCTTTGCAGCAAATGAGTATTTTCACAAAACTTTGTACCCCAAGCAGCCATGCAAGGTGCTGCTCCACACGCACACTGTGTCTTTGCTGCCACTTGCACCCCAGTAAGGCTCAAGTCCCTCTGACAGAGAAAATTCACAACCAAATATTTCAGATTCAATATTTCAGACCTTCATGGCAAAAAGATGCTTCTTGTCATATTCATTTGTAATTCCATTCTTACTTTGTTCAGGAAAAGAAATTATTCTGTGGCTAAATGCTGATGGTGCCTGAGAAGCAAAGAGGAAGCACTGATTCCAATTTTGCTCATTTGYGAGTGAGCCATGAGCCCACAGGTGACAGAAATTCAAGGCTGCTCCTGTTGGTCCCAGCGAGGCACAGAACCTCCAGGGACCTCACTGGTTTAAAGTTCCCCCTGAGCTGCTGGCAAACCAAAGTGCCCAAATTCTTTGTTTCTCCAGGCCAGGAAACACCACTGAACTGAACCATTGCCCCACAGGAGTAGGATACTTGATTTAGCTGAACTGCCAGACAGACAGACAGACAGACAGACTGAGGTGGGGGATTGGAGGGACAGGGAGAGAAAAGGAGCGGATAAAAGGAAATAAGGAAAGGGGGAAAGTGAGAAAGAGAAATGCTGTTTCCAGTTAGACTACCCAGTAATAATTTAATATATGGTGCCATTTTAGAAAATGTGCTATTCATATTTATGAAAGGCTTAATAGATGCAGCTGCATCCTTTAACAAATTATTATAAGGCATGGTATGAAAGGCATTAGTAAGAAATGCTTAACAGATGATGCTGTGACAAGCTGTTACAACGCGTGTTATAAGACGTCAATATTATTAAATCTATGGGCTTGGTTAGCACATGAATATAAATAATTTTTATGCATGCTACAAATTGCCATGCTTTATTAATAATGAAGTGTTTATAAATGGAACCTCACTGTAAAGCATTATTAAATGCAGCTACTCAGAGGACCTTGGAGTAATAGTGTAGTAGCATAATCATGCTGAGAAACAGACTAGAAAGGCTGCTTTATTTTACTGTCTGAGTCGACATGGSTTCAAACACACTGGGCTTTGATTCCTGAAAACCCATGTGGTAGRGGCCACCACCAGTAGTCACTGGCTGAAAGCTGCTGTTGTCACATTCTTTGTTACTCTGAAATCACTCTGGCCCCACTTGCATGGGATTTACACCAATGTAAGTGAGAGCACCAGTGGAGTAACTCCTGATTAACCCCGCTGTAAGTGATACGTTCTGTGGGCCACATTATTTTCCTTCCCAAGTGAGAGCTGGCTGAAAGGTAACTGTGTGTTGTAAGGCACCCTTCTGGGGAAAAGAAAAAAAAAAAAGAAAAAAGTAAGAAAAACAGCATGTTGATTTGAAAGGTACAATGCTCTGCATGTCAGATTCTGCCTATCCAACAGATATCTTCCAAAAGGTTATTTCTGAATTAAAAAGAAACACCTTTGCAATGCTTTTTACTGCACAAAAACATTCTTTTTTTTTTTTCCATAAGTTACCATGATTAACGTGCAGAAGGGACTCCATTGGTYTGTTCTGAGCATCATGCAGGAAAGCATCATTGGCTTTTATGGTTTTAACAATTTTATACCTTCATAATTGATTTTTGAGCCTCCAATACCCCATGGAATGTACCAATGTATTTACAGAGAGAGCTACCACAGAACATATGCCTTGGCATGCAGAGATGGAAGCTCCTTAATAAAATGGTGTATCATGTGATGCCAAAATCTTTTACATTCTCASTTACTTTTTTTCCCAAAAGCATTTTAGTTAATGTTTAAAGTGTCTTTTTTTAACCATCTACCTATTCTGCCTTTTCATGTTAACATTTTTTTAAAATAGTTTTTCATAACCCTGAAGTTACTTCGATGGTGGGACTTGAAATATAGTGATGTGGGGAGGTGTGTAACTGTCCATAGCCGGGGGTTTCAGTGGAGGCAAAGCCACTCAGCTCACCTGTTATTGTGTACCAACTGGAAAAAAAAGGGGGTGTGAGCATCACTTAAGTCCTGATGCAGCAGCTGGGCAATCCCTCTTCTCTTCCAGCTCTGCTCCCGTTAATGCCAGCAGCCAGAACAAGTTTCTTCACAAGGGATGTAGATCACTTCRTTTATCACCTCTGTTATCATCCAGGAACTGAAAAACAAACCAAAATATTACCTAACTGCATGAAGCTCGTAAATKGTGCAGATGGGTTCATTCTAAGTTCTGGGCAAATGTTCAAATAGAATTTTTTTTTCCCAAAGAGATACATATACTGACCAAGGCCTTAGCCTTTTTTTTTTTTCCACTCCAGTGTTTCATGGCACAYACAGACCAATGTCAAACAAGCGTGCTGAGGGACTTGTATTTATCTCTTAGCCTTGACGTGATTGTTATCTTCTGTATCTTCATGCAATAGTTTCTGGCCTAGTTTGTAGTCCCTCCTGTTATAATTCATCTCATATCACTTATTTTCTTTGTTTTCCCATTCTTCATCATTAATTTCTGAGCCAACTTTTTACTTATTCCATGATTCCTGCACCCGAAACATTATTATTAACCTTGGATATAGAACTGTGTCCAAAATTTRCTCTGAAGTGTAAACAGCTCTGGCATTTCATTACAAAATTTGCCATTGTGTTCCAAAACACTCCTTATTATAAACTTCAAGGTCATTCCTGTCTTCCCYCTGTGACTGTTCCAGCTCCAGGTGGAGCCTCCCCTGTCACGCCGGAGCAGGGAGAGGGAGATGTTGAAACCACAGGAGTCAGCGCTTCAGGAATCTCACCCAGCTTTCCAGTTTGGCATTGGGGTTTCGCTCGAGGAACTGTGGGATTTCCACATCGTGCAGCTGAATAGAACAAAAAATAAAGGGCAAATGTCGCCCATCTGTGGGTCAGATGGCCCTCCCTTGTCCTTCCAGGCTTTCCAAGAGCTGCACAGRGTTCCCACATGATGTGAGGGATATGCAGAGACAGAAAGCAGGCACGAGTCCCACTAAATGCCTGGGCTGGAGCCGACTTGCTGCAGATCTGAGTCTGAGGCTGAGGACAGGACATGGCATGGAGGGGTAAAGCCCTTCTGTGACCAACCATGAGCTGCTTTCTGCCAGCCCCTACCTGCTCTCTGTCCCCACAGGTAAAGCCACAAAAACTGCAAAACAATCTTCGGTGCTTTTGGAGCGCCCCATGAGTTTTTCCACGCTTGAGTTGATTGATAGCCTTATTACTTAGCACGTCTTTATATCTGCAGTAAGCGTAGCAATCAGCAAAACAGCAGACAACTGTATTAAGCACGGCTGGGGAAAAGTGAAAATAACACCTGGCATTTAGCACAGTTCGTCAAAGGATCTCAAAATGCTCTGCAAACTTTAATAAAGACACATGACACCCAGTGAGTCTGGAAATATTGTGACAGCTGGATTAAACCCAGCCAAAGTGATGAATCCAGGCACACTGGAGTGTCAGGGGCACAGAGCGGGGTTGTCACCCTGGGGATGTGCACTGCTGGGGTGTCACCTCCACTCCCCTGCCACAGATCCTGGGAAAGCCTCCCTCTGCCCAGCACTGCCATCCAAAAACCCTGGCTGCTGGACCAGATCTGGCTGGTTTTGGTCCATCCTGCATCCCACAGGGGTTYACCTGGGAGGGGCAGAAACCCACACACCCCTCTCCTGCTGGCTCACCTGCCTKTTCCTGGGGCAGGATGGATAGACCRGATCACAGGAGAGCRGGACTGACAGTGRTCCTGTTTAGCCTGTATTTGCACACTCAGTTCATTCARCATTTCTGTTTTATACGTTTCTGTATTTAGATGATGTGTGAATTCCATGTACACTTTTTTTTTTCCTCAGAGTCATGCAGCGAGTGTTTGTGCATCTGTATTGTGCTCTACTTTTCCTCATGTTCACAGATTTTTATTAAAATATTTCCATAAAACAGGTTGTTACCAAAAATAAATGAACACATACAAATTAATACATAAAAACAGATGAGTTATATAGAATATTTACAAACAATGGGATAGAATTCAAAACTTCTCATAAACACAGCATACAAACAAGCATATACATATCCCRTGTTTACTATCATTTATTTTAAGAGTTCCTTAGTAGTTCTGAGGTAGGCTCAGGCTGAAAAACAAGCTTTTCCTTCCCATTGCAGATTGAGGGGAAATCAAAAAAGATCTCAGTTAACAGCCAAATGAAAAAGATCTTATTTTGTGCCCAGCTTGTGTTTCCTCAGCCTGCAGAAATAAAYACACACAGCGTAAAAATTGGGCTGGAGAGCAGTGCTGACATGACCAAGCCTCAGTCTTCATGTGTGGTAAATGAAGCTCAGAGCTTTGAGTGCTCTGGCCAAAGTTAGGCTGTAGGTAAGTGGGAGCTCCCTGCGTCCTGGCTGCTGGGCTTGCAGCCCATCTGTTTGTTATCTAAAACACTGGGAAGAGATAAATATCTTAGTGAATAAGAAACACCCGCAGCACAGCATTCAGGGTATGCCACCAAGCTCTGCAAAGGGAGAAAAATCCAAAAAGTTGATGATTTTCCCAGCCTTCAGTCCAAAATAAAAATTTAACAAAATAATAATAAGGGTTTTTCAGTGCAAATCTGGCTCCATTAAATCAGATCACCAAAGGCAGTGGAACAAGCTGACTTATTCAATTCCCAGATATTCACATGAGCCCATGGTTGCTGAGGTGCCTSGGTGGTGCTGAGGGCTGGCAGGTGGCCAGGGACTGTGACATCTCATGGCTGGGACCCAGTGTCACGTTTTCACCATGGGCAGGGTCCCATTTCCACACTCAGCCATTCTGCCAGTGTCACTGGGCTCCTCAGGTGTGAGGTGAGCAGAGTGGCACTGGCACAAAATCCAGCACAACCTGCCTGTGAGACTGATACAAGCAAATACTGGCACTTTATATCCTCAAGCTGCAGAGGCAAAACTGGATAGTTCCTAATGATGGTCTCCTGCCTCTGCAGCAYGAGATCCCTTTCTGCACCCTCTGACAATCAGGAGGCTTATTAAGGCTAGGAAAGGCAGGGCTGACTTTTTCTCCATTTCCAAGAGAAGGCTGTTTCGTCAACGTTTTGCCAGAGTCTGGAAGTGTGAAATTGGCTGTTCATGTGCAGCCTGCACAAGTACTGTAGTTTTAAAGTGAGGGCAATTAATTTTAGTTGTTGACTTAAACTGCTGTTGAAAGGTACTTCATTTCCCGACTCTTCCCCCTATAAATAGATTAAGGGTTACATGAAAGTCAAGTTGTGCTCGTTTGTCCTCCCTCTAGATAGATTTCCCATGGCTGCTTATCTATCAGCTCTCCCCCCCACCCTTAACACGATTTGTTTCTCAAATTAATTTAGCTCACTCACTCTCATTACTCCACAGCCAAAAAAACCTGTCTCCTCTTTCTTAAAAAAAAAAAAAAATTAAAAAATGAAAGAAACAAATCAAACCACTTTGGAACCAATATTTTCTGGAAGGGAGTTGAGCAATGTGTGTCTTGAAGTCATGATTGAGAGAGCTAAAGAAAATGTGTCTTTTGTAGGGATAAACATTTGTGTTAGCAGTCTGGAAGGACTACCAGGGCTAGGGAGTGGCAGCTCTATCAAAGCTCAGGGAAACAACTGCACTGYAAATCCCTCTGCCTACCCATCAGCTATTAGTTGGTAATTTTTCTCATTGTTATTTATTCATGTATTGTAGGCTGCAATTCTTTTTCTTGCTTTCTGTTGTGACCCAAAAAGGCAACCAGGAGATCTACAAAAGCAAAAGACAATTTTGTTTCCTGCGGAAGCTTATTTGCAAGAAGGAATATTACCAATGCTGAGGATATTTGAAGTGTTCAGCTTCAACATACCCCACACACACATTCACACTGGACAAACAAAGTTGATTGATGCACGCTGATGTGCCTGGAGAAGTCCAAGCTCCATCCTGTGGTTTAATGCACATTAATCAGAGTGCTTGCCCATGGGCTACCTCATCYCTTCCCTGTACAGCTATTCCAGTCYCAGCATCCAGGCCATGAAACTCACAGTAAATATCTAACATGAGGGTTTGGAAGACAGTCATATTTTCTGATGTAGATAAGGACATYTGGAAAAATATGAATCACTGTTCTGTAGGCAACATTTGTATTTTTCATAAAGTGCATATTTAAAGAAAAAAAGTCCCTTGAGCTCAAGATTCTGTAGTTGTCTTGCTGCTRCTTACCTGTTCTTGAGCTGCAAAATCAATTTACTCTTCACCATATTACATAGAGCTGAACAGAATTAGAAAAGGTCTGTGTCTTATCRCTGGAGATGCCAAATCCTTATCAGCTAACACTGCACCACAGAGGTCTTGCCAAAAGGGGAGGAGAAACAGAAGTCATTTAAACATGTTTCTGTATAGCTGGAGATATTTAGGCATRCTTATCTTTCTAATAATGGTATTCTGTGGTGTAGGAATTCATGCTTATTCAATGTACCCAGAATATTTTGATAGCCCAAAGTACACACCCATGGTTTTTCATTTGTGAAAGGACTGTGCCATACAGTAGAGAGCTCTCACACAGATGKGTTTCCTGGTCCCACTGACTATTTGTGGTGTTAAAATTGGAGGGTTCCATATAGCCCTCCCTCATCTTGGCCATGACAGTGGCTCCCACTGCACTGCTGGCTATTCTGGTGGTTCTGATTCTATTCTAGGTGATAAAATACAAATCTTGGTTAAATACTCTTGAATACAATATGTAAAAGGTGTTATAGCCCATGGGTTTAGGCTATTCCTTTTTTTAAAAATATTTACATGGAATAACAGGGGAATACTAAGCAGCTGATAAGTTAGTCAATGAACTGTGCACCCAAATGTTGGTAATTTTGTGTTCCAGRTGYAACATTAAACATTTGTTGGGAAGCYGCCCAACAGAACTATCCATGAGATATATTGGTGTCTTCACAGGGCAGTATTGTACTTAAGATGGACATTGGTTTTATGCTGTTGTTCTAAGCACTGAAATAAGTCAAACATGTCAGGCAGCCACTACAAGCTAAAGATCCAGGTCAAAGCACAGAGCCAAGTGGATGCTGAGTGTGACAACTGCTCTGTGCAGAAAGAAAGTGGAAAGCCGTGGTTTTTAAATAAGGACTCTTCAAGATAATAAACAAATAAAACTACCATTTAGCTGTCACGTTGCATCATTTTATATCTCACCCAGTGCTCCTGTAATTGTTGCCAGTGATTCCACGCATGAATTGCATGGTGGGGCACATAAAATTGTTAAGGTAATAGGTCAGGTTACATCATTGCCACCATAGGTTTTCAGGAGCTCTCAAACCCTGTTCAGCAGAAGTGTGCATTTAAATGAGGCTCATGGTGAATTTCAGAAAAGCCTACTTAACTCTTTCTGGTCCAAAATCCACACTACAGAGAAGAGCATATAAATTCAACAGACATTTTAAAACTGATTTAGGTCACCTCCATACTCCTTGGGGGTTTGCTATCCAAAGTTTCCCTATCCCTTTGTTACGGTGCGTTGGATATCTATTCTGAGGTAAATATTGTTATTTTGCTGTACTTGGCTTAATGATTTTTTTTTTTAAATTGTACTTCAGAAAGATTAGAAAACTCAAGAGTTTTTTTTCCTTCTTTCTTTTAAAATTATCCTTGCAGTGATAAATTGAGATTCCTCATAGACCTGACATTTCAGATTTGACCTCTGGCTCTCCCCAGCTTCTTTGCTCTGCTCAAAAGCATTCTGTGACACCCARCTTCCACCTTTTCCTACTGACTCATTGCTGCCTTTCCAGCACTTGGCTTTAATGGGATGATGTTACTTTCCTTTTAAGCTTAGTCTGAACTCATTTCTTGCCCTGGGTACAACCTGTCCTGGCTGAGCTTCAGTGCAGAGATAATTGTTGTAGTGCTAAAGTTTTGCCTGACGTGTTGAAGGMTGTGTTAACAACTGGGATAACTGCACAAGTGAGTTAATTCTACACTCTTTATTCCTTCAGTCTGTGTTTTCTGACTGCAGCACCTGACTGTTTACAGGGGCTTGGAGTGAGAGGACAAAGCAGAATGGCTTCACACTGACASAGAKCAGGTTTAGATTGGATATTAGGAAGGAATTCTTCCCTGTGAGGGTGGTGAGGCCCTGGYACAGRTTGCCCAGAGAAGCTGTGGCTGCCCCATCCCTGGCAGTGTCCAAGGCCAGGCTGGATGAAGCTCTGAACAATCTGGCATAGTGGAAGTTGTCCCTGCCCAGGGCAGCGGGGTTGGAATGAGATGATCTTTAAGGTCTCTTCCAACCAGGGCCATTCTGTGATAGCTAAAAAGGATAAACACCAGCTTTGCTCCCCTCTTTTTACCGTGGTGTGAGGTACAGCTCCATTGAGGTGTAGATGTCACTCCCAGGAGGTACATGAAAACATATCTGAGATCTCCCAAACAGGCAGCAACACCTCTGACATGGCATCCTGAATCCAAATTCATACAATGCAATAACAAGCAAAGCAGATAAACCWCCTCAATACACTTTTCATATTTTTAGGTCTCCTGAGGTTTTTTACGACTTTCGTAAATACTGTGTTAGCAAAGTCAAGGATTGTTCTTCCTCTGGGCTGCACAGCAAGTGCTGTAGTGATGTGTAGCATCAATTAATACAGTATTCATATAGCATAAAGCAATACCCATTAGCACAATGCTAAGTAATATTGTGTGGTTTTATTTGCTCGTGTTAGTAAACACAGATTGCATTAAAAGCTGTTTTGGTTTTATTTTTTAAATGTTTATATTYGAAAGAATAGCCCAAACTACAGAAGTCAGTGATTTTCTGACATTACAAAAATTAGCTGCCTGCAGATCAGCTTAATTTAAAGGCTTTCTGTCTTCTTTGAAAAGGTTAGGAAAACTGTGGCCAAAGAAGACCCTGTGAACCTACTTATTAGGATTTCAAAAGCTTTTTGACAAGTTCTCATAAGATGAGAGCACGAAATAAAATAATTAYGAACCAAATGATAGACAAAGCTCATAAAGAAATTAAACCCACTTTAACGTCTGACAGTCTCACTTTGTTTTAATCATTTTCTGCCACAGTTACATGCGGCTGCACTAAAAAAAAGTGACTACTGTACAACGTTTTTTCATCTGGACTTCATGCTTCTGTATGGAAAAGTTAATTTAAAAACTTTCCAGACCGTATTAGAAAAAGAACTAAAAGAACACCATCTTACTAATGGAAATGTTTCAGGAAAAAAAAACCAAAAACTGAAAGCCACAATCAAACAAAACTCAACATAAAAACAAAACAAATTTAATTTGAACTTCAAGTTTAGACTAGCAAAGTGTCATGCCCAAGACAAATTCCAGGCACTGTTGTCACCCACTGTCAGAWGTCTACATCTGCAAACTCTGCAGAGCAATGGCACTTGACACTGGCTCAGGATTTGGGCTGAGAGAAGGAATAATGCCCTGCAACATATGCTGAGATATCCAAAGACACAGAGGGAACTGGAAAGACAGCCTTCATAAAAGATGCTACGTGTTTGTTGTCAATATGTTGAATGAACATTTGCCCTCTGGACTATATATATTTCAATAGATAATCGTCTTTTCCAAGCATTTCCATTTTGCTGTCAGTATTGTATATGACAAGTTTTTATTTTGCTCCTGATGACGATAGTGCCTCAGTCTGTGTTGCATTTCATGGGAGCAAACTGTCTGCAGCATAATGAAGACCACTCTAGCTYGGCAGACGAAGGACAGATACAGCTTTTACCAGCACAGTAATTCATTAAAATATGAAGTAGATATTAATGCTGCTCTTAAAGGCAGGTAAAGCACATTTCCTTGTACATTTCACTGGGGGCTTTTTCATTAATTTTATCTGGAAACAATGTAAAGGTATACAGATATGCACACACACAATTACTCTCCACATAATCACAGTTTCACTGCAGGGACAATGGCTTTGGTATGGAAATCACCTTGACTAAGACAGATAAATTATTTCTATGCCTTGAAAAGGCTTCCTTGCTTAGAGAAAATAAAAAGAAGTAACACCAGCTTTCTGTTTACCAGATAGAGGAAATGCATTATAAAGTACTAGAAGCCTTTTCAAAATAAAATTATTTGAGCTTTCCTTTAACCCGTGGATGCACACWTTCCTGAACTGTGATAATACTTCACATGTGTTAGAAAATAACAATATAACATTGCATCCACTAAATTCACATTTTCCACGACTGTTTCACAAGGGATTCCAGTGCTGTCAGAAATATCCAGTCCCAGTGAGACGCTACAAAATTAATCTTAAACTCTGTTTAAAACTAAATGTCCTGCACACCTATTGCAGAGTGAAGCCAGGCCTACCTTCCATAGATTTACACAGACTGGGGTGCCAGGACAGCTGGGAGAAGAGATTCCATCCCGGAGTGCACACACCAGCACAGGCTACAGATTCACTGTGTAACTGGTAACGCTGATATTCACCAGATTCACTGGTGTAACTTGGTGCTGGCAACTTTTTCTTTTTGTTTAGGCATGCCAATAAGACTTGAAATTTGTTAGATAAGAGAAAGCACAGTTATAGATATATAAACTCTGTCTAAACTAGCAAAATTTTGATGGTCCCACTATCAGTTATGCCGTTAAAGCAACCCCCAAATTAAGAAACCTATAAATGTCTAAGAAAACAMAATTTTGTGGTCCTTCAGTAAGACATGGACTGCAGCTTGTGTTATTRGAGCACCCTGGAGCCTGGCTACAACTTTTAATAATTGGTGTAAAACCCCGCTGAACCCTGCTGAGATGGAACATAATGAAATGCCAGACAATGTCACTGTGAGTCTATAGTGGAAAATACAGGCAAAACAATGTCACTGGATGTCTGCATAGACAATGTTATGATTTGAGGAAAGGCAAAATGCTGTCAATGGGAGTCTATATGCTGTAGATAGCATTACCACAGTATGTGAATAAAGGCAAAATGATGTCAGGGCAATACACAATATGCTCAAGACAGAATATATTTAGTCTGAATAGAAAATCTGTCATGTAAAAGAGCTGCATTGATTCTCATCTTCCACGGTGATGTGTTGTCATTTTTTACACTGACTGTCTTTTTCATTTAGATTTACCCTATAGTCTAATCTGAGGGCTTTTTTCACATTAACACTTCCCTGACTTGCCATAAGCAAACCCACTACCACTGACTTTTCAACCTCTGGATTATGTTATTCAGAAGAAAAAGAGATTTTATCCAAAATCTTGACTGAAAAAYCACCAGCTATTTCCACACTAAAATTGGCAGGTTCAAAATTCAAATTAAAGAAATTAAACAAATTTGCCTATAAAATACATGGTTATACACACACATGTGTACCCAGAAGGAATTCTAACCACTTCTGATTAGGGGAAGTAAAGTTATTGAGCAGAAAACAGATTAATTTTTTTTAAAATAAATATATGGTATTTCTGCCTAAAAAGCTCCAGTCATGACCTTGCATGATTCACACTTCCAGAAAATATTTACTCATATCTAAATTAATTTAATTGGGATAAATTTCACCCTTTTTCTCAAGTGTAAGGTTATTAAACTCTGGCTTGAAGTAATTTCTAGWTTTCTCTATGGTTCTTGTAATAGCAATAAAACCTTCATGTCCTAAATTATCAGGTAATTTGTGTCAGAGCAGTGATGCTTCAGCTGTCAGGGAGAGTGAAATGCCTCCTTGTGTGTTTTGRGCCCAGCCTACCCTCTTCTCAAAGGGGTGCAACATCCATTTCACAGGTTTTCTAAACAACCAGTTTCATGCTGACTTCAAAGAAATATTTAGAAATTGTGGAGAAAATGGTTACAAAGTTCAGACTCACCTGGTGTGCTTAGGTTGGATGGCAGGACTTTAAAACTTGTGGACACCTTCTTGGAGGCATTGCCAGAGCACAAATTCTCCAAAGCAGCGGGAGGACAAAGTTCTGGGGAGCTGCAAACTGGTCCTTCTCCTCCCACCCAAAATGCTGAAAATTCAAGTTTTGAAAGAAGAATTAGAATTTTTAATTCTTGGCTGGTGTGGGAGCTGAGTCCTCTGGGGTCATTAAGGTGCAAAACTGACAGCATCCTAGAAAAAAATGCCAGGAGGGGTTAAAATAATCTTGGGAACTTGGCCATTCAGTTGGGCTGCTTTAGTGGTAGGAAGACAAATTATCAAGGAAGAAGGTCAATTTTAGATAGAGCCTTGACTGCATTCCATCTTTCCTGAAAAACATTTTTATTTTGGTTAACAGGATTCTTTGGAAAAGTTAAATCCTGTAGGAATGTATCCATTCCTATATCTTTGCAAGGATGCTCCAGCATGTTGAGAAAAAATACAAATTCAGATCCAGCCACAATAATCCTTAAGTTATTGTGCAGAAAACATTAGTTCAATTTTTTCTTGCTTTTACTGTTTCATGTTTCAACCTTTACATTGCMGCAGCATAGTGTTCCCATGCTTAATTTGCCTCTCATCTGGATAATGATAATGAGCTGTTATTGACTGGCATTTCCAGTTCAGTGCTGCGAACATTGGGTAGGATTCATAAAATGCTCCTCTTTTGCCAGCTGAAATTGGTAGTGGTTTTGAGGCAAAAGGCCAGATTCATCAAAAGGATAATGGGCAGATATATTTTTTGTTTGTTTTTTTTAGAATTTTAATGACCAAATTGCATTGCTATTCTTTGTTTATCTATTTTTGAATTCTATCAGATAGCTTTCATGATAACTACCTAATTTCTGTATTTATAGGAAACTGGCACAAATTGAGAAAACAGAACAATTCCATGTTTATGAAGCATGAATTCTCACAGTAAATGTCAATATAATGTGCATTAATAGGAAAAATTCTACAGTAAATCACATATATATTTAATATGCGATTCTTCTGCATGGAACCTCCAGCTTGGCTATTTGGTAGAGAAGTGCCCATCTGCAATGATACTCCAGGAATATCCAGAAATCAAGAAGCTCCATCCATTTTGGGAKGTAGGAAGGATGTTTGTGTGAGCTGGCTTTGCTGGGAAAGCTGATTTGGTTTAAAATACATCATGCATATGTATATTTTTAAGGTAAATGTGGTCCATATGTGGTGTGCTTGCCAGACCATTACAGAAAAAAAGGAATGGATGTCATTTCAGCAGTTTGAGAACTCCATTTGTGGGATGTACATCCTCTGCCAGTGCCCACTTGTATCTCATGCTTAAATTTAGCATGGAATTTCCTCTCCTGGTGAATGTCTTGGAAATATGAGCAAATGTGGGGTTTTTCCACACTAAAATTGTTTGGGAGACAGACCACAGAGAAGCTTGGATTAGGCAGCAAGAGGACAGTGTCTGCTCAGGTGCAGCACCAAGGAAAAGAGGCATTTGCCACACAAAGGACCTGTCCTTTGGAGGCTGCAGAGGCATTCAGAAAGGTCCTCTTAAAAAATTGTATTTAAAAAATCAGGCACCAAAAAAGCCCCACACAAGTCATCTTTCTAACAGCACATTAGCATGAAAATCACAGAATTTCACAGAATMACACAGAAAAGGCCACTGAGATCATCAAATCCAAYCTATGACCCAACACCATCATGTCAACTAGACCATAGCATTGAGTGCCACATCCCATCTTTTCTTAAACACCTCCAAGGACAGTGACTCCACCACTTCCCTGGGCARCCCATTCCAATGTTCAATCAYCTTTCTGTGAAGAAATCTCTTCTGATGTCCAACCTAAACTTGATCTGGTGCAGGCTGGGGCCATTTCCTCTTATCCAGTCACTTGTTACTTTGGAGCAGAGCCTGACCCTCATCTGGCTACACTCTTCTTTCAGAGGGGTGTAGAGAGTGAGAAGGTCCCTCCTGACCCTCCTTTTTTTCCAGGCTAAACACTTCCAGCTCCCTCAGCTGCTCCTCATGAGACATGAACTCCAGACCCTTCTCTACTGTGTGTTTGTTCAGGACTTAAAGACTCCTCCAAGCTGAAGCAAAAATATTAGAGGGTAGGTCATCCAGAGACTTAGACCTTCAGTTATTCATCCATTGCCTTGATTCATTAAAGTCRAAGTCTTTCCTGCACAGCTTACGTGAAGCGAGCCCTTAATAACATGTTTGTTCTGCTTCATGGCAACGTGGCATCTCCAGACTCTTCGCATTCGAGATAAGGAGACAGAAATGACGTCTGGATCACAAAAACCTCCCAGAGAATGTCTACCCAGGCAAAAGCCTGGCACTTCTAGCTCATAGCACAAATGTGGCTTCTCCTGTCTGGAAATCTGTTGAAATGAAGACKGTGTCAGGCAGAAAAAATATTCCACCCCTTAGGTGAAGAGATGGCAGTGCATAAGGCACCTCAGAYGAAGAGACACGAGCTGTGTCACATTCTCTTCTCCTCCCTGATATGGATGAAATGCTCCACAAAATCCCGTAGCTTTCACTGCTCTCCCCTAGACATTAAACTTCTGRTGTCAACAAACGTGGTGTGACAGASAGAAAGATCCAGAGGAAGAGTTGTGTGAACTTTGGTCCATGTGTGATATGGAGCGTTTTCTTAGAAAACATCATCCGAGATAATCCACTAGGAAACAGTGTTTTGGATTAATCACTGGATTTGGATTAATGACCTCGGGTACCCCTGCACAGGTAAACATTTGTGACAGCTGGAGTTTTGGCACTTCTGTGCCATCTTTGGGGAGGAAGATCACAGGAGTAAATCTGTACTTACCAAAAGTGCCAGTTTACTTTGATCAAAGAACAACCCCAAGTTGTGGTATGTAATTATACAGCACTCAGGCTAGTCCTAAAAGTCAGGAATCTTGGAGATGATGGCAAAAATGCTTCACTGCAAKACTCTGCACAAGCCTTTTGATCTGCTTCTTCCTTGGTCTTGTCACCTGCAAAGCATAGTTAATTGAKTCTTTACTTTTCATCTCCTGTTTCTGGGCATAGTGAGCAAAAAAATCCAGGAATTTCAGCTCAGCCAATCAAAAATTCTCAATAACTGCAAAAATTGAGCACAGCTGATCAAAAATTCTCAATAGCTGCAAAAATACTGTGTGGGTAAACAATTCAGTCATTGGTGGGGAGCGAGCTGAACAGAAGAGCCAGGAGTCTTTCTGAAATGTCTGCTCACAGCTACATCCATCAAAGCTCACTGAAGTTGCAGGCATATGGCAATTCAGAACAAGGGTGGGTGAACATGTTTAACCTAGTTAGAAACTCCGTGGAAGGCTGTGGAGTCTGAGGCATTGCTCARCCTGCACTGAGCTCTCAGACTGCCGAGGAGAGATTCAGGAAAACAAGCCTGAGAGACAAGAAAAATTGCCGGTCAGGAAAAGGTCATATTAAGAACAGCAAGAATAATTTCTTTAAAAAGATCCACCCCCCTCAAAATGTCTAACACTTACAAGGGATATTTGTTCTGCAGTAGAGACGTGCAGCTCTGAGTTAATTTGATGGTGAAGTTTCTGGGGCTTCTTTTAGGCTGTTTTTGWAATTAAATCTTGTAAAGAAGGCAAATATTTATGAAATAAATTCAAAGTTTCATAGAACTTCTGCCTTCCTGAATGAGGCTTAGCCTTTTTTAATTCAAAGTGAGCTCTTCTACTTTCCTGTGTACAGAAATGTGACTGTGAGGGGTATATCAATACACACATCTTCCTAAATTAAGGAGCTGACTTCAGTGCAATGGGAGTCTGACCCATTTAGAAGATTTTTGTGCTACTTCTTTACAAAAAAAAAATACTTCAAGGTAAAATGCTCAGACTATGTTTTAAGAAACATAAATGCTTTACTAAGGATTTGAATAATAATTGTAGGAAACYGTTTAGTTGTTTGGTTAATTATCCTTTTTGCTCTCAGTTCTTAATGTGATGATGTTGAGTTCACTTGTAGGGAAGTGCTAACTGTATATGACTAATAAATTGTGTTATAAAGAGAACAGCTTCATAAATAAAACCTTCTGGGAGATTTTAACCTCTGTCATGTAGTTTCTGGCCACTAATTGGTATCTACTGAGATAGAGCTCTTGCTCTGACCAAACACTACTAGCTGTTATTTTGCTTTACTCTATGCAGCAAGGTAGGGCTTCACAGAAAACTTTGGAAAACTTTGCAGTTTGATAAAATTATGTCTCAGTGCTAAGCATATTTCTTATTTTTTCTCAAGTGTTTTATTTAAATAAACATTTTAGGTGTCCTCAGAGCAGTTTCCAAYTCACCCAAAAATGCCCCATCCTTCTGTCCTTACAATAGCATGAGCATCCCATCTTGTCATCCTTTTCCACTGCCAGAACTGKATTTGCAGAGATTAGAACGAGAGTTTCTTTTCAATCTTTGTGATATCCGGATACCTTCCCCCTATGCCCTCTTATTTCTGTGTGAAAATAGTAAAATGATCAGCTGTTTGTGAGGATCTGCTTTCCGAAAACCAGCTGTGGTGCTTTGTCTTAAACAAGGTCCAGATACTGAAAATAATTATTTTTGCTCATATATTGGATGTGAGAGGCTGCCATTCAGAAGTGCAGGTTTTAACCTGATTTACCTTGACAGGGATTAGAGAGATGGAGTCCCARTCTAGCAAGCTGTGGAGGTTGAACAGTGTAACACCATTTTTTCAAGTTGAAAACAGGCTAAAAGCTATAGAGCACGACACAAAACCCCAAATATTAAGTCTCTGAAGTTTTAATTCAGATGTTTTGCAAGTGCATATTTTCATGTTGCCCTTTTTATGTACAATCAGATTCCCATTTTTCTAAAATCCTTAGTTCTTCCATTCAACAGTGGATGCTGAATATTTTCCATGGAGCTGCCCAGCTAAAAGCCTCTTAAAATCTTCTCTTTTGGCAGGGACAGAAGAAACATCCAAATCTCCAGGAAGCATTCGACTACGCAAAGCGCAATTTTTCCTCCTTCCTAATTCCCATGCCCACTGCTCTTGAGCTGGTGCCTTTCAGATTGAGCAAACAAATGAGCCCTTTTTCACCACAGCCCCGTCCTGTGCCCTGCATGAGGCCAGACCCAGTAGGGGGAAAGAAATCTGTGTGTGATCCCATAATTAAATATAGAATGCGATGGCGGCCTGCACACATGGAGGGGGTCTAGTTAAGGCTACCAAAGCAACGTTAATTCTGGAATTTCCTAACTTTTTCCACTGCAGCCCCTACTGTGTTAGAGCTTTAGCTGCCAAAAACTCGCAATTCTCCATTAAGCTTGAGTTTTACGTGAGATTTTGGGGGTGGGCCACAGACTGRCATTTTTCTGGGGTACAAAGGCAGACCAAAGGATTCACTGGATCCTTGAAATCTCTACACCAAACCCAARTCCTTTTGAACAAAGTGCCTGTAAGAATTCTTTCAAATGGCTAAGCCATGGAATTTTTCCTTAATTACATTTTCAGAACTGTCTAAACTAGTCTAGCTGAAACTTTCCAGAAAAATTTTGCTTGAGACACCTGGCATGGAAAAATTCAGTCCAAGTAATTTAAAGCTGCAAAATTATAAGCAACTAAAAACAAAATCTTGTAATGGGAAATGTCAGGCAATTTTAGCTACTGATGATACTACCAGCTCTGTCTGTTACAATGTGAAAAATAAAGAGAGACAAGAAGAAAAAAAAGACAGACAAAATTATGAATTATAAAAGGAGAAAGCTTGCTCACTGGAAGAGGTGCATTTTAAGACATTTTTGGATGTGAATAAAAGGACTCTTGACAGATGAGGTCATGGAGACTGTTTAATGTGTTAGGAGGCACCATGAGTGAAGGCATAAAGCTGAGAGTGCGTAAGGGGAGGAAAAAACCAAGATAAGACCATTGGAGGGTGTTCTGAGAAGGCAGATGGAAAATGAAATGTACAATTGTACCACAACAATAGTATCAGTGTTCCACTGTTACAATCATTAAGTAAAAATAATACATGGAACAGCATCTGGCTCCTCTTGGGATGCCCTGGTACTCTGTTGACAGGTAGGGGGATGAGACTATGCCTCCTTAAGAGATATCCTATTTAAATGTAACTCCTTGTAAAATATCAAGGGGAGGGAAAGCCTGAACCCACTTCTCGTAAGTCATTGCTGCAGCTCATTTGTAAATAATTTTTTTCCTAAGGTCCTTATTCCTATTACTTGCTGACTTCAGTGGAATCCCGCAAGAAGCAGAAAATATCTCAAAGGCAGAATCTGACTTCCAGATTGTTTTTTAGATCCCAGTCCCCAATTCTGAGCTCCTTCATTTCTTTGCAAACTTTTGAAGATCTGAGATCTACTGCAGAGCCCGTGCCAGCTGTCACTAAATATTTCCTGACTTGGCAGGGTCCAGTCCTTCAGCTCTTAAGAAGTGGTCTTTAATCATTAAAGAAGTCCTTTCGACTGAGGTCAGTMATGTTTAATTTTGTGACAAAAGGTCTCAAGAACTAGCCTTTATTCTCCTTTGTTTTCCAAATATAAAGGCTTCAGATTCAACTGGATATTGAATCTCCTACCATTTTTCATGGTGGGTTATTGGCTCTTGACTGTTCTACCTGTGTCTCTGGGCCAGGTGCTTTGAGCTACCCATTACTTACAGAAAACATTTTACTCCAGTTACATGCTAAGTTCATATTTATTTGGGAACTGTTTGGAAATCTGTCATTATGGTGCTTGTGACAGCTTGACAAGGCCCGTTGCCATGGAAAAGCTTTGTGATGTTGTATAAATATATTCCTAGGTCAGAAGTTCTATGTTTTTTGGACATGGATGTTAAAGGGAAAAAGAATGACTAAACATTTAAAAAAGCAGAATAACAAAAAATAACAACATTTGATCCTATATTTCTGCACAGTAATGAAACAAACTATTTCTCAAAGCATTTCATTTATGCTGTAGCAATCCTGCTAGCAATGAAAGTTCATTTATTTCCAAGGTTCACCCCCATCCTTAAAATATTCTTATTACCAGTCATTTTGCAATATTGATGGCTCCTCTATTAATAGACTAGCAGACAAGGGAGCTATTATTCTTGCCCTCTATCTGTTATTCCATTAGGTAAGCCTGACAGTCTCCGACTGCTTGCAGCTCTATAACGTACCATGTGCTCAAGCCACTCACTGAAACTTATCCTCACATGTTGTTTTTGGTGAAAATTGTGACTAGACAGAAAAAGAGACAACAAAAACATGGAGAGAAGTATGAGAGAAAGCTCAATGTAGGTTTGCCTCCAAAACAGCAATATTCTTTTGACTCAGACAGAATTGAGGAAATGTGGGCATGATGATGTGGAAAGTCATCAGAGTCTGTCTCTGCTGTGTGTGCCTGCTGATGACTGATGCCCTGTGTGTCAGCTCCAGCTGTACCCTCATGCCCACACAGCAGCTCTCTATCCACCCTGGCTGATGGCTCTAACAAAGCATCACTTGTGCTTCTCATAAGGGCTCCTAAGCATGGGCAAGTTCAGGCTRTTGCTGGGCCAGTGCCTCCTGTGGGCATGAGCTTCCTTTCTTGGGTGCAGGCAGTGRACTCGCTCTCCCCTGTGTTTGAATCCAGAGGTTTTGCCAGGATGATGCTCTTTGTGCCTGACTCAGGAGCGTGCAGCAAACTAGAAAAAGCTTTGAACATGTTTCCACACCTGCTGCCTTTCCCAATAGGAAGTTTCTGCAGCTGCAAAAAGAGCCAGGGAACGCTGCTGTCCTATGGTATATTAGGCAAATGCAGATGTACTATAACTCGTTAGGTTTCCTTAGTCATCTCCCAGGACACAAATTGTTTGCAAAAATAGAATTATAATCTTTAAAAAAAATAAAACTCAAAAAATCACAAATCCTCCAAATTTGCTCCTAYCCATAGATGTTGTTGATTAGCCAGYTCTTTTTCCACCACAGGGACTCTCTCTGTTCCATTTCTTCCATAAGGTTTTTGGCTTTTGCTATTTTTTTTGTTTCCTTAATTATATCCCATCAAACTCTGAAGTACTGTTTTTGAGATCCTTAAACATCAAAATACCGTATATTTTTACTTAAGKTTCCCTGCCACTTTATCCCAATTTTTAAGTTCTAAATTAAAATAAGAAGGAAATGTCTCAAAGTAGAGAAATGAGAATTGATCTATAGTTTGAATCCAAGCCACAAATATGCCATAAGAATATAGACACATGCACATAGTGCCATCAAGAAAAATATCCCAACCCTCCCACACTTTTTACACATTACAACATATTAAAAAWWWTTYYKGRMMWWRKKRAAWWWKKTWAAAWTWWAAAAAAAAAMAAACCCTAGAAAGTTGCAAGTACCTCCAGAATTTTCTACAGTCACAGGCACAGGATTGAACATGCATTTTTTTCTCAGAAAAGCTTCCATTACAGTTCAGTAACTTGAACCTAATTTTCAGAAGCTGTGGTCTAACAAAAAGAAGGCAAATCAAAGAGATGGAATTAGCTTGCTACTGCCTAGTGGGAAGAGCAGCATGTATATAATCAGAATTGAGATACCATTGGGCAAACCAAGCCCACATCAGATGCTCATATGCTGTGGAGTGCTAAAGTTCATAATTTGACTGCACATTTCACATGCTTGGTGTAGTGACAGCAGTGCTGGGCACCCTTTCAGGAGCGTCCTTAGGGGCTGTTTTAGACAAGGAAGAATGGGACCCTTGGCTGGATGGCATCAATGACCATGAATATGSAATGTTCCATGCACATGTGCACATACACACCAAAAGTTGGAAATAGAAGTGCCATTAAGCCTGTCCAAATACTCTGGTAAACTGAGGCATGGGATGACATGCTCCATCCTTAGCAGATGGGATAGGGGGATGTGGCTCATGGTCCTGTGGCACATGCAGCAGAGCAAAGGTTTCAGTCCTCTTTGGAGAGGTGGTGTCATCCACAACAATGTTCAGCAAATACACTGGAAACCTCCCCTGGCAATTTGTCTTTCAGCTTGGGATCCATGAAATCTTTTAAGCACAAGATTCTAAATAAGGAACCAAAAAATGTTGCTGTTTCTCACCATAATTGTAAACTGAAAATAAGCACTTATACAACCTAGCCCAAATATTTAGTTAAAGAACAGGTTTATAACTAAGGCTATCTTAAAACGTGTTTGAGTTATTATATACRCTACTTAAACAGTTAAACTGTCAGCTTAGACTTTTGTATATCTACCTCATTAGCCTACTCCAGAGCCTGTGGTAGGTGCATCTGCATTTTAAAATTTTGTATTTTTCCATACTTTATGCATCCTGTAAAATGCCTTGAGAACTTTATGAGGGATGCTGCATTAAAATGTGTGATTATAAATATGATTTAAATATCTGAAACATTACAGAGTGATTATTGTTCAATAAGGCAGCATGCATAAAAGGGTTATCTGCATGCTGTGCTTAGGTTTCCACAATATAATGTAATGAATTGTTCAATATAGCTTGTGTGCTATTTGTCTCTGTTTCTTCTCATACTCCAGAGATGTCTGATATGCAGGGCTCTAACAAGGCTATCATAAATTGTTGAACAATAAACAGCCCTTGAGATTTTGAGATAGTGTGTGGTTAGTACGTAATCCATCTCAAGGAACTTGATTTAGTGCCACAAAGGAACATCCCTGACAATGCTCAACATTGTTTTAAACTGCTGCTAAATCAATTACCACGTGTGGGAAATGGCACGTTCCTTCCGCTCCCCGCTCCGTGCCGGTGGCCTGAATGCTCAAGGAGAGATTTAGCAAGCCATGCTACAGAGGCARATGGGTTCCCTGGAATCCACTGAACTAACCCAGCTTGAAAAATTGATAAGTAAGGCCTCCTAAAATCTGCACTAAACTGCACAACTCAAATACCATTTGCTTGGATTGTCTTAGCAGTGTCTACCCAAAAATGCTTCCTTTTGGATGGGCGCTGTGTCGTGGAAGAACAATAGCAAGTACTCACTGATAGCATTTGGTGCCTACACAAAGATTGGTGTGTTTGGACTGTGCTGCATATATCTGCTAATTTTCCCTTGCAACATCCCAGTGAGCTGGAGAAGTGTTCCTTCCCCTTTTCAGGGATGAGAGGCACCAACCTTGTAGACCAAAAATGAATGGTGGTGTCTTSAATATAATGATGCTACAAAGAGTGACCCAAACACTTAAACAAGACCAAGGCCATTTGTATTTCTTTARTGTTTTCTTCTGCTCCTCTTTTGAGGCAATTGCTGGGGAACTGAAGGMAAAAGGAGATGGGCACTTCATGTATCTGTGCTGTAACCTTGTCCTGCTGCTTTAGAGACATAAATAAGGATTCCTAGGCAGTATTTTCTAAATCCCAGGGGACCGCACAGGAAGAGTATTAAGATGCAGTTATTACAACAATAATGTTCTGACATATTTCAGGAGCTGTGACAGTCTCAGAAATGTCACTCTCATTTTGAGAAAATAAGAGTAAAGGGAGGGAGGGAAGAAAAATCCTGGGATCAATGTAGAAGATGGCAAATATTTCAGGATTAATTACTGGGAGCCACGTGATCTAGTTTCCCAAGGGTTAATAYACTTTCATGATATTAGTCACAGATACCGCATCTCTCCCAGGGGCACAGTGAAAGCCTGCCTTCAAATTCAGCACCCCCTCCAGGTTTTGGAGTTCTGCTCACCTCTCTTCAGTTTGTGTCCTTAGAGGACCGTGGAGCCACCTCTTTTCCTCACAAACAGCCTTCTGTCCCACTGATGCCAAACCGCTCACCAAGTGAATCTGATCAGGTATTGATCTTTAATCTACAGCACTGCTAGGAATGGCAGCCAGCTGTAGCTGTGAAGAACAACAACTGGCAGACACTCTGGTTGGTGTTGGCACTGGCCCTCTCTTACAAGATCCAAATTCCTGGGAACCAAATGTTCCTGTGATTCTGGCTTTCTGCTGCCAATAAAGCTTATGATACAAAGCTAATTGGCCTGTAACTTTTCTTGGAAATCTGAAAGGGAAATGGATAGGTTGCCTTTATTTATACACCGATATGTCAAGACTCTGCATTAAAATAAGGGGAAAAATATAGACAGCAGTAGCCACGAAAAAGCCAGAGTTTACCCACCTTCACTATAAAGTGTTTTCAGAGTCATAGAAGTAACTTTTATTTCATATAAGATTAACAGGACTGCAAGAGTCCTTTTGGCCTCTGTTATCACTGTGAAGAACAACAGCACTTGCAGAGGAGTCTTTGTATAGGCTCCTTCAGAGAACAGCTTCATTTGGAATTTGGTCCCTTGTAYATCAAAACTGTGGGCAGTCAGCACCCAGAAAATGGGAACTAAATCCTGCTGCGAAAAGAATGATTTCTATCTCCATTGACATGTGTACAAAGGATAAGTTTATGACTGAAGAATACCTTAATTCTTCTTTGCCTGCTTCTTCCTAGCCAGTCTACTCCTACCAGCTGACAGCTGACAGTAAGGGCAGCAATATTCACATCTTCCATGGACTAGAGGAATTCTTCCAGCCTTAGAAAAGTTCTTTTAGATTTGGCTATCATGTTAGGATTGACTTTTGCTAAAGAAAAGACAAACATGGGGACCATTTAATTTTGAATACTCTTTAAAGAATTTCAAAGAGAATAGTAGTGGAAATATAAAAACCCTGCAGGATAGAGGGAATTAAGATTAAAATTGGTTTAGAATATTAGTGGCAACAGCCAMATGAGCTACTACCAAAAGTTGGTGAAAAAGCACTTTTTGCTGTGAAGTGGTTCCTCCTGTTATGGTCTGGTTTTACCTATGTAACTGAGAGCAGTTTTATGGGCCTTTCTAGAACAAGAAGGAAAGCACTTGAGTTGTGGAAGAACAAATATGTTTTTAATCTGCCCTCCAAAGTGGCTGCACATTGCCTGTTGGCCAGATTGAGGACATGGGGAGTTACAGCTGGAGCAGCCCTGAGACTGTTCTCATGCTATTACTGGTGTCTCTCTTTAAAAAGCAATGCAGAGAAATAGATTCTACACAATGTRGCACTGAAGGGGTTAAAGTCCCACAATTCCATCATTCTTGATGGGTCTTTTCATTTTCTTCTAGTTCATCTTTCCCTCAAAAGAGTACACACATTATTTTTTACCTTAGGTGTATCTGCTTCACTTGTTTTACTTTTCAGACAGTTACCTGGCTGTAAGCCAGCATTACAAAATCAAACCCTGCCATTTATTTTAGGATTTGCTTTTATTATTCTTTCCTGAATTTCATATTTTTTCAGTCCTTATTACTTTATGTCATGCTTTCTTTTTTTTTTATTTTTTTCTTCTTTTCTTTGTTAGCTTTGCTTTCTGTCACTCACTGTTTGGTAGCTCAACTATCAGAGCAGAATGAAAAAGCTACACGGTAGCTCAAGTTATAGATATATTACTGTCGCTTCCCTACCACTGAAAAATGCAAGCAGCAACCAAAAACCAGCAGATCTGATTTAGGTCAGCAACACAGACTCCAGTTCTCTGAGCTATGCCAAGTCACAAGGAATTTGGATTTGCAGRTACAAGAGGCATTGGGCTTTTTGTAGAAAAATAACCAAGTCTGTTTATTGAAGATGAAAGCAATACAATAACAATGAGAATAAGCATGGACATGATGAAAAGCAAACAAGAAGCAKCCCAAGTCTCAGCCTGAGTGTAATATACACATTGATTCTTTTTATTCCTAAAAAGAGCAAAAAAGTATTCATAACWGCTGGTCTCAACCCAAAAGTTTGTTTGGATCACTGAATCATGCCCTCATACTGTTTAGGACTATACATAGCTGTCACTGAARTGATCCTGGAAAAATCCCCATCTACTGCRAAGAATTTTTTTTTCCTTGCTGCTTAACATATTTTGCTGTTAAAGATGTACAGGGAAATGAAAAACTGGTGGAGAAACAAAGGCCAATTTTCTAAAAATGGACACTTAAAATTAGTTTGTTACACTTCTGAGAAGCAGCCTGATTTTTCACAAGAACTGGGCCTCTGCCAGCTTCCAGTGTGCTCTGGGGGRAAAGCAGGGAGCTGTGGACCCTCTGAAATCCTGCTGGGTGCCTGTGTGCTCCTTGGACAGCTGTATTCCCATATTCCTGCTGCTCTGAGCATTCATGGGAAATCCAAGTWAAAGCTTCCACTTGGGAAATTTTTGTCCAGTTTTCCAGTGGTCCAGCTGCCCACAGGAGTTCTGTTCTGCTTTGTAACAGAGACCTGTACCTGCCATATGGGACAGAGACCATCTGGGTGACTGTGGGGCGTGGCATACAGTTTCCTTATAGGGTCACCCTTTCTAAGAATGTATTCATTGTCTGACACCCACAAGTTTTCCCTTAATTCTCCTCAATTTCCCATTATTTTTCCTGTCTTTTCAAGATGCTTTCTTCTCCTTAGTTGCTGGAAATCTCGTTTCAGGTACAGCACCTGCCTTCAGGCTCTCTTCCCGACCATATAAACTCTTACCTGCATGGAGGCAATGAAACCTATGAGTGGTATGACTTTGCTRTTTGGGCCTTTCAAGATTTAATCCCTTTCTCTGGGAATAATTTGCGYTTCTTATGAATGCTAAGAGAGCCACTAACCCCAACCCTGTGAACTGCAGCTTTCCCTATGTCTTGAGAGAAGTAAAAAGGGTTTGGGTGGTTGGAACAAAAGGGTGGGAGGTAAAGAGTTGTCTCCAGCCCACCCTGGCAAAGAGACCCTTTTTTTAACAGCCAGTATATGTGTGGATGTGTGCCATTCCACTCCCTGTCTCTCTCTGGGTTATTAACTCATTACTCTAAATCAGGGAGACCTGCCTCTTGACAGTTTTGTAAGCAGAAAAGGACAGTGCTTTCTGTCCTGCCCTTCCTGACCTTATGTGCCAGTGTGATATGCAGAAGTATGTCAAATGCCATTTAATCTTCATAATCCAAGCAGATTATGCTCATAACTTCACCTCGATCTRCTCACAGCATTATCTCCTTTTAAAAATGCCACACTGCTTTTTTTAGCCAAGAGCCACCCTTTACAAGAAAGATTTATTTTTAGAGACTAGATCTCACATCCCACCTGCACTGGGGCAGGCCAAYGCACTGCATGGATCTCCACATTCCTGGTGTGCAATATGGTAATGATATTTGCCATTCTGAACTTGCATTTCTGAAATCTGGAGTAGCTGAAAGCAGCAGTGGGAAATAGTAATTAGTGTCCTGAATACTGTTTTCACAAGGGAGAAAGTTTCTCCCTGCTCCTTCAAATCAGTTGTCTCAGTGGTTTGTTTCAATTGAGGAGGCACATAAATCCAGAAGAGGGGCAAGAAAGCAGAAAGAAGAAGAACAAGGGGTTTCCCCCATCAATGTCTTTTTTTTTCACCAATTATTGTGAGCCGTGCTTCTACAACAAAATTAACAATCCCATTTGAGAATATTTCTGGGGCRAGATAGAAAACTTTTGTCATTGAGTTCAACTGCAGCAAGTCCAGGATCTGAAAGTCTTCAAATTCTATTCCTTTTGGCTTTCTCRTGTACTTAATCCTTGCTGTGAAAATGAGGCAATGATCCTACAGAAAATAATGTATTATCACATAATTGCAGATTGCATTACATGGTATATTCACTATGAGGGCTAAACAGAGGTTACACACACAGCCTTAATTCTGGTAACTCCCAGGTTTTTAATGTTTGACTTTACATCCTCTSTGATGGCCTTTGAATGAAGTTGGCAGTGGTAACCAATGTAACTAATGATTAATTTTGATGTGATTGTTACAACTTTCCATTGGTATCTCAYGGAGAATTTCACAGCTGTGTCGTTCATAAACAACAAGGATAAAAATTTGCCTGTCAGCATGTTTAAGTTGCTGAGTTTTCTTCAGCATTTTTAAAGGAGTTTTGATGACTTTGGACAGCTCTGTCACTGCAATTCCTTCACCGTGATTCAGTAACAAGCTGCATCATTAAAATAAGAGCTGGCTAACTAATTTGGGTGGACCAAAGTTGGAATAACCTTTTTATGAACCTGACATATATATATATATATATATATATATGTGTGTGTGTGTGTGTGTGTGTTGGGGTTTTTTTTTTTTTTTGCAGATACTTACAAGTGCCTACTTCACACTTTTTTCTCTTTTTATCATCACTGCTATTTGATGGTTTCTTGCACCATAACTAGTGCTGAAATGCTGAGCTATCAATCAGTTTAAAACCTGATCTGTTCTTACAAATAATTATCACTTTAACAAAAAGCTCATGTCCCATTTTCAGAGTACAAAAACTGACAGGGATTTCAATTCAAGCATGTTTGGAAGTTCTTGGGGTTTGGATCTATATGTAACCATGGACATKAAGGTCATCCTACTGACCTCAATTTGAGATCATAGCACACCCATTCATTTCTTGACCCTGTAGTAAAAGGATACAATATACACTGYTAATACTCTACTATGTAGGAGAATGAGGTGCATACATTCCTGAAGTAAAATATCTCAGCTATGTTGTTGTTAAATTCAATTTTCTTCTCCCAAATCTATTGTCCCCTACTCATACAATTATTAATAGAAAAATAAATCAAAACATCAGGAGAGAGAGTTAAATGTTCATGCCACATTAAGTTAAAACTGTGTTATTTGTAGTTTATAGTAGATAATGTTACAGAAGACAATAATCTCACCACCTGCTGGAGAAAGTAATTAGAGTAGTATTCAATAGCTGTTTTTCTTTGCCACACCATTGTCATTCATGACATATTAGACTGTAAGGCAGTTTACTTTAAATGAAAAGCAAAATAAACACCAAAAATTTCAAATTCCTTTAGTTTCAGGCATGGTAAAATTTGAAGACATTCCAAGTAAATAGACTTTGCAGCAGTTCAAAGGATTATCTAGCAGAAACTTTAAAAACCTTGAAATAGCTTAAATATGACTTTAAAATCTTGSTTTCAATATTTGATTAGTTATACTACTATTATCCTACTTTTAGAAAAATTTCACTGTAAACCAGTCCCAGTGACAAAACTTTGGTTTTCACAGGATTTCCATTATTACTTGTGAGAAGAGTTTCCAGAGGTATAAAAATCAATTCATAGCASTGTTACTGCAGGTTAGGAATGAATTTAGAACATCCCTTTGCTACATCCTTCCTCAGACATCTTTACCATTGAAATTGGTGGTATTGTCAATGAATTTGAGAAGTTTTCCTTGGTTCAAGAYGTGGAAAAAAGAGGGGACAGGTAGAAGGAAGAGAAAAAAACCCAAGCCCTTCTTGACAGCAGTTACTGGKCTATCTGTTGGAGTATTATCCAGASATACAGGATACCAAAGTTCAGGCTCTGAATCCAGCCTTCAAAAGTGTTGCTAGTAGGGGCTGTGGCAGTGTCTTACAAATACAGATTTAAATAAACAAAAAAGAACTCAAAGCCAACATAACTTTTTCCTGAGCTAGAAATATCAATGTCTCTTAATTACTCTGTGTATGCAATTGTCTTTTAGAAATCTCTACCAAATAAACCCATAAACAAGGCTGAGAGTCCTTCATGCTGTGGTTGCCATGCTGCTATTGCCATGTGAGGTAACAAATTCTAATAATCTGTTTTGAAGGAATTCAGATCCATTTACTTTTATTTAAATAGGATAATTTGTGAATGGTAGTTTAGTAGTTGCAATTTCATTCTTAATTATGGTCCAGCAATTATACATGCATTTATAATACATWTTACATGAATTTATTTTTTGGAAACTTTTTTAACAAAAATGTAGAAAAAACATCATGAAGAGTCTTTTTACTCTTGGCTAAGAGTATTAGGTGAACTGCAAGGAGTACACAAGGTAGTAGATGTAGTCTCCTGAAGTCATCGACCTCTTCCTCATTTAGAACTTCATTAAAACAAGTTTGTAGAGCTGCTCCTCAATCTTCTTTAATACAGCTTTGCTAAGTTCACAGCCCAAGCACTTGGGCCCACTCTCATGATTTATGCATGCTTTGATGTGACATGGAAGGAGGGACTTGCATTCCCTAGGCTTCAGGACAGCTTGGATGGTTCAGGTTCCCTTTGGCATCAGTTGTGTGGCCAATGCTGCAGAGCTCAGCTCAAGGAGATTAATCGAGAACACATAATCTCCAAATTCYTGCTTGAGAGGAGGCCTTTGGAAAAAGGAACCTATATGTTGGGAAGATGACTGCAAATGCTTTACCCCAGCTGGCACAGAAATGTTGGTAACAGCATTCATTGATGCTTCTCGTTGCACTTTTGGGGACAGACAGATAGCTCATGAATCTTTTTTTAATTGCAGAAATAAATCTGTTTGTCCTGCATTTGTCCAAGCTTAGAGAAGGTTTGTTACTAACTATAATCTCCTCATATTTGGTTCAAGGCTCTCAGTTTTCCTCTGCTTCTAAAAGTACTAAAAGCATGGAAAAGGCACACAGACTTTGTGCACAGCTTTTGCATGCTTGTTTCAGTGATGCACCACGCTTTGCTAATTGAAGTGGAACTCATTTACACCCRTGGTCCAATCTGCACACACGTAGGACAAGATGAAGCTGTCTCTGGAAGTGACACTATGCAGAAATTTGTCTTTGGAATTGATTATGTCTTATTTGTCCTCACCAGCTGAAACATGTACAGATCTCATGGGAAATGGAGAACATTTGTTGCACAGCTTATCTCTGCAACCCTTTTCCCAGCATTTCTTAGCAAAGARTTCAATAGGGTTTGACTACTGATGTCCCCTACCCAAATCTTTCCTCCTGTTGGATGCTGTGCTCAGCTTTATATGCTTCAACATTAATTCTTGCACTGGATCCTCTGCTGYTTCTCTCAGACCTTTTGTGGTATTTCCTAGGAGGTAATGAAAAGTGCATCCATTCTGCAGCTTTCCACACTGCCAGGGAGGGCTAATTACAGGACACACTGCAAATGTTGTATTAACCATTCATTTCACAGAAATGCAGACAGATGGCCTGAGAATCATTTCAGCAGGGTCCGAAATTTTGTTTTTCTCTCTGTACCTAAAGTTGCTGGGCTTGTTTTTTCATAGTTTTTCCATATTGTGAGCTCGCAGGAGCAGGATCTAGGTGGGCAGGTCAGTACTACTCTGATCTCTAGCTCTCTGCTTTGAGCAAGTCAACTTTCAAAGTGAGTTCCTGTCTGCTCAGAGGATTTGTACCACTCCCAAGATCTTAATAATACCTGTCTGATCATTGATGCCTGAAATATTCAAAATTTCTGCTTGGACAAGTGGTCATAACATTCCTATGAAGCCAAGACATTATTAATACAGTCTCTTCTGGAAAACAGTGCATCCTTGTTCAAGATGTGCTATCAGTAGCTATCTATAGGCTACACAGTTCTGAAGACAGCTGACAAACAGACAAACCTGTCCAATTAGCACTATCTGGGCATATCCAACTCTCCTCAAGAACAGCAAGTACCCATTAACTATCTGCTCAGGCTCAGTGAATCCAAGGTGCCTAAAAGTGTGTYTGAGTGAATTGCAATTAGAAAGTTTTATTAAGTTTCTCCGCTGTGGTACTTACAGACTGCCCTTGATTTGATAGCAAACCCCTTCACACCTTTGAATCTGAACATCTTTATTTTTTGTCTCCTCAATGATTTAATATACTGGGGATTTTTTTCCCCAGGTAGTTTTAGGGAATTAGTCTGTACCAACACTTCTCCACATTTGGGGTAGATATGAATAAACAAATAGCAAATACCCAGAAGACTCATTTGAACACAGCAGATTGGGTAGGAAAGGGTAGGAAAAATTCCATGTGCACAATCAGCATTCCAAGRCAGTGTCAAAGTATTCAAAGATTGTTTTAGTGTGTGAACAAGGAAGCATCCAAACCAGGCTCTCCAAGCACTGCAACCCTTTGTCCTTCACCTGACACRAGTGACTTTTGTTGTTCCATATTGCTCTTCAAAGCACTCCCCTGGGGCTTTTCTTGCTGCTACCTCGTGAAGAGAAGCTGAGAAGCAGTGATGTATCTCCTTTGAGCACTGTCTCCTCAAGTCTATCATCACAAGCCAGTTCACCAAACACATGGCAGACAATGCACCAGCTCCTTCTCTGAGGCTGATTCTAGCTTGTAGATAAAAAGGATTGCATCGGCCTCTTTAGCTTGAAATTTGCCATCCCTGAGTCAAATAAGCTCCACATTGCCTCTTAAAGACTGAACAATAAATAGCAGCAAAATGTGCTCTACTGGATGAATTCTTTTCAGCAGGTAACTGCATAAACTAAATCTTGGCAGCAGAACTCAAGTGAGTGAAGTATTATGGTTGATGGGCTTAAGTCTTTCTTCTGCTAATGCTGTGCAGGAAAGACTGTGACTGAAATAGGTATAATTAGTGAATCATGATTGAATTCTCAGCATCAAGAAGACAACAACTCTTTCACAGTTTCTACTTTGATGTCATCTCTCATCTGTAAAGCTGTTCTACTCAGAACCACTTGAAGGTATTTTTCTTTTGAATTGGCTGCTTTAGACTGTCTTTAGTGCTAGATTATCTGTGTCAGGTTTATCACAAGCTGTCTGGATGCAGGATGATTTTTCTTTTCATGSTGAAACATAGCACTCTTCTAAACTCTGCTTCCAGTTTATGATGAAGGTGCTTGTTGGTCGAATCTTCTGTTGCTGATTTCCAAACACCCAGAATCTAGATCAACAATCTTACAATCTYTTGCATCGCTATTTTTGTTTTATTTACACTTCACAGTAACAACTTGGGTGATAATGACTTGCTACAGTCACTGTCTCTCTGCTGACAAGAGCAAAGATCTGTCATCATCTTCTATCTAGTTGCATTTTGCACTTTTGAATCCGCATGTTGTGTATTACAAGCACTTCACAAGTCCTTAGTCTCAAGCACTTGTTATTTTTTTTTTTTTTTCCCCATGGAAAATACACTATTCACCTTATATATTGCTTCCTCCACTTGGAGCTTTAGCTTTTCTTGGTGTCTTCCTAGCAGGGTCTTCTGAATGCTGTGCTGCACTCATCCAGGGGTCTAAATCTGAGAAAATCAGGGAGCTGKTTTTTTGTTCTTTTGATGTAATAATATACAAAAGGCTTTCCTTTTAACTGTGCTCTGGAATTGCTGATATGTGATATTTCACCAGCATGCAAGTTTCTGCCTTAATCACAGCTTGAATATCAAGGAAATCCATTTCATGATTTTATGTTCTAAAGTATTAAATTGCTACGTGGGTCTAAATAAGTTTTTGCAGTGCACACTTTGCACATGTGTTCTTAGAAAGGTGCTGACTGGTACCACCTTATTTTCCAATTCTCTCTACCTCTGCTTCAGAACTGCAATGAAAACTGCAGGAATTTGTGCATTATGAACAAAAMTTCAGCAGCATTGTGGAAGCAGGAACACTAGTAGCAGGCATAGAGAGTGATTGATATTGCAGCATCCAAATTTCATTTTGGGAAAGCTACTAATGCAGAAAAGTTACCGCATATTTAAAGAAAAAGGCATGGCAAACCACACAAATASACATCCCTGGGTCAGACTTTGATCCCTCCTTAATATAACACAGCCTGGCTCATGGATGAAATTATTATATTCCAAGTGGATTTATGGATTGGAAGCACAGAGTTAACAGGATACACTTCTTGGGTGTATCTGAGAAAAATCATCTACTAATTTTCTGCTGAGCATCTTTTAAACAAAGCTTTGACATCTAATTAGTTATTTTCTTTTTAAATAKCATCTTTTGTCTTTGGAGTATTCCATTGTCCCTGTGAAATGTGAGAAATCTTGTGGATCTAGGAGCTTTGTGAATGAGGGAAATAATTAAATGAGGTCACCRTGTTGATGTTTTGTAGCATGACATGGAACTAACACCCACTTCTTGTTTTTTAAGTACTAAGGAAATCCTTAATCTAATTAGTTTCTTTTATCTGGCAAGCAAAGATACCTCCTCTGTCGCTTTCTAGTGAATGCAACACCTTGAAGATCAGAAATGTTCCATGAGGACTGTATTAGGCTAATTGAAATAAGGCAAGAGAACCCAGAATCAGTCTGTCTCTGCTGCAAACAAGGGTTTGCACTCCAGCCCTCTGGTACTGGCAGAAAAGCAGCCCGGGTGAACATCTCCAAGCACCTCTGAATTGTTTGCTTCCATGCAAAACAAAATTTACTTGTTCACTGGAATCAGCTGACAGYGGGTTTGGATACACTAATCCTTTGTATGAGTAATTTGGTAAAATATAAGTAGCAAAGCATTAAAACAAGGAGGAAAGAGCTGCCCATGTGAGGCCACAGAAAAGCCTGGAGGCAAATTTGCGTGGAGTTTACATGTAACTGGAAGACATGCATTAGGCATTCTACACCCCCATGAAATGAAGTCTCAGTTTTCATTTTCAGTCTCCACACTTGAGGGGAGATTGCCACCAGGTGGGAGATGAAATGAAGGGGGATTGCCACCAGGTGGGAGATGAAATGCATGTTTCTGTATCAGGTACAGCTCCCTTCACCCTCCTTTTCCCTTATCTCCTCTGTTTCACTCCAGTTTTTGTCCTTTTCCTTCTGCTACTCCTTTTCATGGGCCCATTTTGAGGCAGAGGACTGGGGAAAGAAAAAGTGTTGGCTTTCCCTCTMTGACCAGGGATCCAGGTATCCTCTCCCCCAGGCTGCAGGAGAGCAAAGGGATCCATCAAACCAAGCAGACAAGAGGAGCAGGCAGGGTGAGGGGGTGTTAACCSTGGTATCTCAAGGAGCTCTGCTGAGAGGAAGTGAATAAGGCAAATCAAAGGGAAAAAATAGTAAAAGCTTCTTCCCCAATGTYGCATTCACTTGTGCAACTGGCATTGCCAGTGCATTAAAATGATTCTGTGCTGTTGTGATAAGGATTTAACAACTCTAGATTTTAGCTATGACTGCAATCCGGATACCTCAGAATGTATTTTTTTTTTTCCACTGGCTTGGGAGAATCTARAATTCCACTGCAAGCATCCAAATTTAATATGGGTTTCCCTTATTAGCAAGTATAACTTTCAGCTTTTTCTCTCTTACAGGATGAAATTCACCTCTCCATCAAAAAAAAACCCCAGCAAACTCCAAATTTGTTCACATGTTTAGTGCCAAGAAAACACAGATTGTGGATGAGAGGCTAGAATGAAGCTTGCAATGCCATCAGAGCAGAGAGCTGGGTGCAGCAGCATTACAGCTCTAGATGAGGCTCACRATTCAAACATATTATCCACAACAAAATTAACCACAACATCCCAAAYCTGCAACTGACTTCTGCTCCCACAAGGCCGTCCTTCAAACTGATCTGTTCTGGTGTATCATAGCAAAGGCCATGGGGCAGGCACAGGGACAAAACCAGTCCCCTAAACCTCCAAAGCCCAAAGCCAAGGGAAGTATATGGAGTTCAAATTTTAAAGATATATATAATGAAAGCAAAGGTTTCTCACTTCCAAAAACTCCCCCCTCCACCTGCCCCGTGCCTGACACCACTTGTAAGCTGGGGCAGAAAGCTCTTGGCAGTGCCATGGAGGAAATAGTGCTGAGGTGCAGCCGCAGACAGACAGACAGACAGACAGACAGACACTGCCTGGGAACCGCTGCCCCACGCCGGGAGCTGCAAAACTACCGCGACATGGAAGGATGGCTACGGAATAACAGATTCCTCCTGCTGCTCTGGTGGCTGTCACATTTCACACCATACCTCTCTCCTTTTCACAGGCACTCTGGCTGGATTAAATGGATTAAGAACTGGTTGATAAATATGAATGGAGTTGCAAGTTGATGTGGAAAAAGGTTTTCACTGTTTCTTTCTCTATGAATGAATCATGAACAGAAATTTCTTCAAGAGCATTAGAAATTAATTCCTAGAGTCTCTTTTTTTTCCTCAGGCTGAAAAACTGAAGAGCCAAATTTTTTTAAGGGGGGGCCAGGAGAAGCATTTTAATTTATCAGAGAATCTCTTGCTTCAAACCCTAACTTCTAACTGCAATATTCACTATGTAGATWATTACAATGAAACAACATAACATTGCAAACAATTTAACTAATAGGATATACTCACAGTAAAAACCCTTAGATTTGATAGCATGTTTTTGCTGTATCAAATTACTCCATTTGAGTAAGTCTCCCCAGTGCTGTACTGCACTCATCCAGGGGTCTAAATCTGAGAAAAATTGATGTTAAGGAAATTGACTGAAGGTATTTTGTTTTGTTTTGTTGGGGTTTTTTTGAGGGGGGCTTTCAATAACAGGCTGCTGCCCCAACGTTTAGAAATGGTGGTTTACACTATTCCTAAACTCACAGTAGGTCTTACATATGTAGATATGKGCATACAAACATGTATGCATACATAAACTTCAGATCTAAATCTATATTGGAAGTACCTTAAAAATTCATTATTTTTTTGGTCTAACTGCATGYTTAGGATGGTCACTCATTGTAAATATACTTTGTTGTGGAATTTTTTAATTTTCTTTACACTGAAGGTATGCACCAATTCCTGGCTGAAAATAAAAATACCATGAACATAACCACAAACTTCAGAAAGCCCCTAGCACGTACAAAGAAACTTGCACATTATGAACAAAATCTTGGGAACTTTTGGTCTGATTTTCTGAGAAAATGGGGCTTATCTCATTGTTCTATATGTGAATCTATTTAGCTGTTTGTCTGTCACCACCCCCACAACTTTCCCCAATAAGTTTTGAAAATGTTACCTACTGTCAGCCTGATCTGTTAGAAGTCTTAAAGATCGTGAGATAGAGAAAATCATCAGCAGGGTAAAGAAACCATCCCTGACTGTCAGATCCAGTGAAAATTTCTCTTTTCCAAGCTATGAATGGCATGGCAGAGCTAGGGAGACAAAGGATAATACACATACAGGCTGAATGTACATCGAATTTGGTCTGACACCCAGTGTCCTTTTCAGTGACAGGAAACAGAGGTGGGAGACCTGGGGTCAGCCATGGATATTACATGTGGCCAGGGACAAAAAGTGAAGAYGCTCATGGGGTATGGGAGAGCAACAAGATCCTTGCAGCACAGAGCACAAAAACTTGCAGTAAACTTGGAGGCATTTGAATAACAGAGGGCAACTTCTGGAGAGAGGGAAGACTCCACGTTTTGAGGGAGGAATGCRGGAAGTTGTACACAGACCTTTCTAAAACTGGGTTTGCTATTCCTTGGCTCCCAATATTTGCCTGAAGGGAGGAGAGAGGCTTCCCCTTTCTAATAAATCTAAACTTTCTAGCTACAGTAGCTCCAGGTTTCAGTGGCAACTATTCTACTTCAGAATACTTTAGTCCTGCCTGGAAACCGGCACTTGTGGAAGCCTTACAAGAAATCCTCCTGTAAAATTTCCAGTTGATASAGCAGATAAGAAAAAACCTGAAACAATTCAGCAATGGAAATGGTCTGACCTGTACAGGTGAGTTGGATTCTCCTGTGGGATCCCTTGTAGCCCCTCCTCAGGTGGTTTCAGCAGCCCAGGGCAACAACACCAGTTGTTGGAGGAATRGGAGAGCCCATTATAACCTGACACTGGGAGCCTGAGCTTCTACAGCTGTGCTAGTCCCCTGAGCTCGATGGGGATGTGTCCCCCACAAAACCTGCTGGCAATTACCAACCCCCACACCAACACAGCTGGAAACAGAGGCACCGTGGAGCCTGCAGCAGTGTCAGTCAGTGTGTGCTATCCAGCCCAGCCAGTTCTCTTTTGAGGTTTGCTCAAAACAGTTTTGGCATTAATGTTCTACCCAGGACCAAACCACAGCAGGGAGGGAAGGCATTAGTGGAAAAGAYGGCCCTCGTGCGGTACACACAGAGAAAATGAAAATACAAAACTGCATCCTGACAAGGGATGTGCATGGATGCCTCTCTTCCATATGCTGCCACACAGGCGGCAATTCAAAGTGCACAGAGCAAGTAAGCTATTTGAAGATTTGGGGTGTGCTGCCTCACACACAGCAGCACTTCAGTGAAGAGGCCAGAGGAAGAAGAGTGAGTCAGGATGTGGATTTGTGTCCCATTAGACAGCCTGCAGTGGATCCAACTTGGACACTCGGTGCTCTCTCACACCACTGCAGGAGCAGAGGGCTCACCAAGGCAATCCAAGGGTAGCAGCCAATGCCAAAGGAGAGCAGTAWACCCTCATCCTCGCTTTCTTCCCAGTAACAAGTCTGTGTAGTTATATCCTTAATGTGCTTTAGATAGAGAAAGCCACAATGCAATTAGGATGTCCATATGGAGAGTCAGTGCAGCATAGCTAGTACACTGTAAATTCAGATCCTYGCTCACTGAGAATTAATTATCTCGTAGACAAGCCATGTGTCAGTGAAATCCATTTATTACTGTATAGGATATGTGGTCTTTGAGGAAGGCTGGCCCAAAAGAAATGGGGGACTGAAACTATGATTGGCAAAGGAAATACATTGGTAGAAAAYGCAGTTTTGTGCCAAGTCAGTTGATTCAAAACAATCTGGCTTGGTTTTCAAACCCACTTTCCCCCAATACTCTAATCTTGGTCAAGCAAATTAAAATAATAAGAAAAAAAGAAAGGTTTTATTTTGGTTTCCTATAGGTAAAAATAGACTTTTAAAATTTGACTTAAAATTTTAATATGGAATTTTTTCAGTATATATGTCTCTTGTAGAAATTGGTTCTTCTGTCAAAATAAGGTTTCTATAGAAACATTTCATTTGGTTTCACTTAAAAAACCTGACGTGTCCAAACTTGTATCTGCTATACATTCACAGAAGTCAACAAAGTTGAACCAGAATGAGCAATCACTTTACATGACATGCTYTGCAGGAGTGACAGACTTTTCTTCCTCCCTGGAATCAAAATACTAGTGGAAGCAAATCTGCATCTGCATCACCATATAGAGCAAGAATTGTCTTATAAATTCTTATGATTTGGAAACTAGGTCAGTCAATTGTCCAAAAATAATAATAAAAAAAGAAAGAGAGAAGAACTGTTGGAAACAACTCCATATTTCAAATTTCAGTTATRCTGTTCTTGAGGTAGCCAGGCTTGGGTATAGTTAATAAACCTTTGAGATGGAGATTGGGTTKTATGTCTCTTATCTTCATTCTCTGTGATTTTAGAAAAACATATGCATGTGTCAGRGCACCTCGTTGTTCCTCTGATGATTTATCATATCTTTGTGGGATGGTTTTGTTTCCCACTATGAAATGCAAATTCAGCTTGCAGTGTTCCTGCTGTCTGTATAAAGGTTAAAAAGATATATAGATATACATTWAATGCTATTCTTACTACTTTAAGAACTGGTTTTGAATGATAATTCTGGCACCGTAAAGATTTTTCACTATCTACATTTTCTGATTTTAGAAAGTTGGGGATGTTTAATTACCTTTTTTGAAACTTTGCAGTTTGGATTTTATTATATAGTCCAGATGCAGATAGACCAAGATTGTCTTGGTTGTGAAAAAAGTGGAAGCAAAGTTCTGAATATTGAAAATCAGATGAAAAAGAGATTTTTATGTATCCTACAGCCATCCTATGGACCAACCTGGGCACAGATGGTTTTGAGTATCAGCTGGTCGATACATTCAATTTTTTTCCATTCTTTTCCTTGCAGGTTCCATGCCAGTGAAAGGGGATTTCTTTTGGTTGGTTTTCATTGCTCCAGWCTGGGTTTCATAACAGCCTTGCTCTCTGCCTTCTCGACAGATAAAAATCGCTTACCACTTTCTTTCTCTTACAAGATGCCTACTGGTAGCGYTAATCATGAATCTGTTCTTTTACGTCTTTTTTCCCCTCTGACTCATTTTAACACATACCATCTTCAAGTTCTGGTTCTCCCAAAAATCTTGCAAATGCAGATAAAAATTATTTTCTCCTAAGCCTCAATCCTTTGCTTTCCATCTTGTTAATATAACACGGAGCACAGGATAAATTAGGACGGAAAATACATTTTCTTAGCATTGCCCAACCATCTTCTGAGGCTGTTTTTAACTCGTGTGACAAGGTGTGACAAAGACAAGCAATAGAAATGAAACCTGGATTCCACAGGGAGCAATCCTCCCCCCCCCCCTTCCATCTTTTAAAACATCTGTTTAAAGTTTAGGCTCAGATAAGACAAATACACCCATTTCATTCTCATGCCAGCGGAATTTTGCCTCCAGTGAAACCAGGTCAGCAGGAATTGCTTAAACAGAGGGGAGTTTGCATGTCTGACGCAAAGAACCTTGCTTCTTGCTTTTCTCATAGCACCATAAATATTTTTTGAGAGAATAAACTTGTGTATTCATTAACACCAGRGCCCCTTCCACATGGGGTGCTCCTTGGAAAAGTACCAAGCAGGGCTATTAATCCCGATCAATATGGGACTCTGACGGAGAACGGGAAGCATCCCTAACCCAGCTAACTATGCCCCTGATAAATGTCGTGAGAGCAGCGTGTCAYCCGTGCCTTGCCTTTCTTTATTTCCATTATCCATCAGGACAGGCCATGAGGGAATGCCTGGGAACTGTGTCGTTCCCTGCAATAAGCTACAATGCTAATGAGGCATAACAAATTGAGGAAGTATCATGTATAATCCTGATCCCTCATTGACACTATTACCAGTATAGATTTCAATTCACCATTTGTTACATGCTTAATACAGACAAAGTGGGAGGGTGTAGAAGAATTACTCCTTCAGTCATTGCATTTTTTAAACAGTTGTCATCCTCCAAGACAAAACTCTCTGGTAATACCCTCTGTTTTTGCTACTGCTATTTCTCAGCAGGATTTGCTGCTTGTTCTTGCAGGGGGTCAGCCAGACTTTGTCTTTCTCACAGTTTCAGTTTCCTACTGGGATTAAGGGTCTAGCATATTTCTGCAACAAATCGACTGAACCCAAGATAAACAAACATACTGAACAACACGGCTTTGGTGTGTGCCTGCCTTTTTGGAGCCAGCTGCAAGTTTGTGTTTTGTATGGTGTTCCAGAGGGAAACCGAGTCAAATATATGGTTTTAGTGGATTCTTATCAAAATTATGGCACATTTTGTAGTTTGTGAGGGTTACTTTTTAGAATGTGAACTGTTTCTTCATATGTGTTTTTTCCAGTCATGCACTCTGTGATTCTCCCCACAAGCAGTACTTTGCATTACTTTGAAGAATCRCAGGGTGCCCTGCAGACAATGAATAGTAATTTGTCACTGCAGATTTATGACRGAAAACACTACAGATTTATCTACAGATTGAAAAACCCAGATGTTTGTCCATGATATTCATTTTCATACCTTTCTCTTTTTTCCCCAGTAGCTCAGTGATGAGTAATTTTGGCCTGTGGAGAGACTCCCTACAGGCTGCTCTTCCCTGAAAACCTGGTCCTACTGATGGTGGATCTCAGGAAAGTGGCCTGCTCCCCTAGCAGTGACCACAGGGATGGGGACAAGAGCCAGGTTTCCTTACAGGTGGTGAGCAGATGTTCAGTCTGCCACAAAGGGAGCTGCCCTGCAGGTCAGTGTGTCCTCAGCAGGCCCTTCCTCCTCCCTGCTGCGGGGCTGATATCCCCCTGGGCTTCCCCAGCCCCTCAGTGTTCCCACGGGTTCCTGCTTCCTTCTTTTTGGGTCCCTTTGGCTTCTTAATACAGAGGGAATTTGGAGGCCAGGCTGATTGCTCACCTGGGCAGGCAATACCTCTCAAGCAGCATCACTCAAGTCTAGGGGACCCTGGCTGCCAGGAGACCTCCTTCTGGCCCCGAAATATTATACAGCAACAATCTGTAATTACACTGCCCCCAGACAAGAGAACAACCAAGGCACCCAAGCAAAAGAATAATCTGTGGTTTAGTCCTTCATTAAAAGGCATTCACATCAGTGCAACACTGACACCCGTCTGGATCACGGTTTGGCACCTACGCATGTTTCAAGTGACACATATTATCTGCTGCCTAATCAATAAATAGAGAAGTGTTTGAAATGGAGTAGAAATGTTTCCACAGTGCTGAAARCATTTTAAATGGGGAACAGGATGAGACTTTTACAGAGATGTGACAAAATAGAAGACTGATAAGAGAAAAAGGTGTTTGACAACGAAGTATTAAGTYATTACTAGCACTTGATTAGGAAGATTCTTATTAGTCACCTCTATTTGCTCCTCAYAAATAGGGAGGCCATCTAATATAAYGATGGCCACTACACAGGAGTATTGTGGTAGTCACAGTAAATGTGCTGTGTAAGAGMAACAGCTCTTGAACTTCTCTATAAAAGCAGATCTGATTAGCAATTGTGCTCTAGGAGTGCTTGTGTTAAGCTGTGTATAACTTTYGGGTCAAATATTCGCTGTGCTGAGCAGCTTTGGGGTGAAAAATTAGTTCCTGTTCCATTCAGTATTTTATTTTCTGGACAAATGCACTGGTTTGAGAGAAAAGGTATTAAATTTGGCTCAGATATAACTATTTCCATAGAAATGTACTGAATTTGAAAGGTCTTTGATTTAAGTTCTTGACATGCTTTCAAATGATCAAGTGTCACAAAAAGTGGTTACTTTTGATCTCATTAACGAGCTAAGTGAACGATAGTTTAAATGTAGAATAGCATTTTCATGATTTAAATTTTTATCAGGCTGTTTCAAATTGAAAGGCTGATTAATTTTAATAGGATTTCTATCATAAATGGGAAAACTGTCCAAATTTTGTAACCAATACATTTTTCACTTGAAATACTCTAAAGGAAAAAGATACTYAATCAGGTAACTCAAGCCAAATTAGGGCAGGTCTGCACTATTAACTGCTCTCTCGCTCATAAGTCTCCCTTAAATTCATTTCCTAGTGTTTATGGACAGCCAGAGATGTTCAACATGAAATGGCAGCTCTTTGTGTAAACCCACACTACTTCATTATTCATATTAGCTATAGAGTACAGATGATTTGAAGTCCTGATTGGAAAACTTTGTTACAAAAACTGTCAGACATTATTAAAAAAAAAAAAAGAGAGAGAGAGAGAGGAGAAAAGGCTCTCTTAGACTGATGGCACTGAATTTAATCAAAAATGTCTACTGCTGCAGAGATAGAGACCTGAAGAAGCTGCAGAATTTTAAGACATGATTTCTCACTTACAAAAAGATGGGTTTCTATTGGCCTGACTGTGTAAGGTTGCCCTCAACTAAGCATAATTTTGACCCAAAAAGTTTAAAGCTTTAAAATTAAAATGCAACTCTAACTGATGGATTTGTAGCATAAAATGGTCGTTGGAAGGAAATTAAATACTAAATACTGTATTGTTTTCTTCTAATTTTTATTTACTTATTGGGGAGTTTTCCTTTTTTTTTTCTTGCTTCTCTCCCTATCTCCCCTTTCCTTAATTCAGTATTTTCTTTTATCCTGAAAAGTAATGGAAAATTCACTCTGTTTAGTACAAGTCAATAATCCTGTACCCACTTGAAACACAAGGACCTCTTCTAATTAGAAAAGAGTKGTTTGTGTGTTATGTTGTGTCCTGCATTTGGATAACAATAAAAAATTAATAACAAGTCATGAAAGGAAGGTAATAAGTAGCTATTATGTTTTGTTTTGTAAGATTATTAAGTTGATCAGCTTTTTAAAAATTATTTTTATCACTGACATGCTGCAGGAATAAATGATTAAATCTATTACACATAATTAACTATCATTTTTTATTATACCCACTGTTTGCAATTCAACAGATAATTTCCTATTCAATATGTGCATGACAGACATTCAGCAAGCCCTAAATCTGCATAGTGTCAGTTTGTAAATACAGTTACACCACCAAGATAAGCTGAGGGCACTGGAAAACAAAAACTCCTAAGTTTCTTCAATTTGTGGTTGAGTTTACGTTACACTTGAGATGGAGCCGCACAAATTGTGTGCCTCAGTTTCCTCCTCTGTGCTCTGGTAGTAATAAAGCCTGCCTTTCTGAAGGGTTTTGATAATCTTGGRTAAAGGCTCTAAGCACAAAGTATTATCTGTTATAGTGGTGGTTTGTTAAGACTTTGCTAGTTAATAATGCAGTGTGAGTTGCTGGAAATTGAGGGAATTTGCTTGCAAATAACAAAKGATGCTTCAGTAGCTCTACCTCTCCTCATCTCCATGTTTGTCATKGTAATGGTAGCTATGAATGTGCCTCTTTCCAGCATTAGAGCAAGAGTTATTTGCCCTTTCTAAAAATGCAACAGATTATAGTTCAAAGTTAACTGAAGATAACATATTTTTTCCCCCTTATGTTTTTCTTTTTTTAAAATTAGTTTGGGGAAACTGTGAGATTGAACGTAAACTCACATTCTGTGGACACAAAATTAAATAGGGGAGCAATACAAATAAAACCAGAGAAGACAGAAATTCTCTCCCATAAACTGGAACTTCACATTGATGTTCCAACATTTTACCTGTTTTAAACATGGATTTCTACAGCAAAACAAAAGGTATTTAAAATGATAAATAGTAAAGAGAAGATCAAATCAGTAATGCCTACTCTAAATAAAGAGATCTGYTAGTTGAAACTGTCAAAAATTATTTCTAAGCAGTGCTGTGACACATCCAGAATTACAGAAAGGGGGKTGGAATTAACTTACAGAGGTCTTCTGTTCCAGCACTCCAGTAACTAAAATCCAGTTCCCCAAAACCATGTCTAGACAGAATACATTGAAGAACAGAGACTCCATTACCTCTCTGGACAAACTGTTCCTGTTCTCAGACAACCACACAGCAAAAAAGAATTTCCTAACATTCAAATAGAATCTCCTGTGCTCGTCAAAATGCACAGGTTTATTAAACCCACTCCCTTTCCAATCCTTGCTGGATTTCCCATCTCTCTTAATTTTATTAAAATGCAAATATTCTGTGTTTAAACAGGTATCTGATTTCCTTGCAGCTACTAGAAACTTGAGGACTGATTGGCTAAGACAATGGGGAAATTGATCACCCATTATTTAACAGCAATAGTTTCCATACAGCAGGTGGAAATCATTCAGGTAAAGCTTCCAAAAGCTCATATACAGCTCTCATCACTCACTTACCCCTCAGACTGTACCCTGCTGAAATCTTTCTACTGGTTTGCAAGAGAAAGAGTCGTCCTACCTAATTATTGCCCGGGAGAAGCAAAATTAAACATTCCCCAAGAATGTTTCTGTAGTTTTGTGGATGGCTAAGGAGTTCAGCTGGCAGAACCCTCAGAAGTTCTTCACCTTCCATAAATGAGGCAGATGTGTGGTGACTCAGAAGAGCTGTATCAACACACTTKTTGGGTTRTTTCTCTGTRCTGACCAAGAAAAAAYAACCTTCAATCACTCCAAAGAKGTGTTTTTACCCCTGGTCTGTCAAYTCCCTATTGCAGTATTCACGGTGCCCAGCACTCAATTCCTTAGAACTTCAGAGAGAGGAATCCATGACATCCCAGCACAAATGTGAGATACCCAAGGGGACAAAGCATCATCTCTAGGCCATAAACCCATTTTCTTCTGCTCTGAAACATGAAGCATGATTACCCTTGCTGTGYTTCCGTGCTCTAAATTTGGCAGGTGTTCTATAAAAGTAGAGGCATCCCTTATCTCTTGTGGAGCCTTGGGAGCAGATTTACAGGAAGGGATGGGAAACTGCACAACTGGCATTAACATTCATGAGGGGTTTGGGTGTGACTTCAGCTCAGAGAGTRAAAAAGGTTTCTCTTGTTTCAACTTCTTCATTCAAGTGTGTTTCTCTATTATTTGGCTAAGGGAGGTACATACTGTAAGTCAATCACAAATATTTGAAGGCARCACAATACCTGTAACTAAGTTAAGTCTGGCAAATAAATATTTTTAYCTGTTTTTAGTCCATGCTGGAACAATTTACAGCAATACAACAAGGCAAAGGTTTGAAAGTGGAYGCAGAGGACTTTACAGTCTATGCACACATTGACAATTTTTATAGTGTTTTCAAATTTTCAAAATAATGTATATTTAAACATATCTTATTCTTTTTTGTCAGCACCTTCATAACATAGTTTTTTTTAAAAGCTGGCCAGCTTCAGCACAGCTTTTCCTTTAAGTCTTAAAAAAAAAATAGAAGTTGGTAGAAGAATGTGAATGATTTAAAAATRAGATGCTTTCATCTCTTGAAACATTTCAAACATGCTGAAAAATAGATTGCAACACTAAAAAARTAAAGATTTAAAAATATTTAAAATAAGTTCATTTTCTTTCTTTGTGCTTGAATTACTCTGCAAAACCTGAGACTTAAAAACTCCTTAAAGTACTTGCATTGTAATTTCTTGCTTATATATTTTCCAAAGAAATCCCGTTTTCACTTAAAGTGTGTCAAGTAAACATTTATTTATATATTTTATCAGRAAGAACTAGAGCAGGCAGCAAGTAGAATAAAAATACCTGCAAACATTTCAGACAGGCATTCTTCTTACTTAAATATGAAATATTCACCAAGAGCTTGTCAAAATGTCCCATTCAGCATCACTGTCCATCTCTGGATGTATTTTAAAGAATAAGATTTTCAACTTTCTTTCTCTTCTTTAACATCCGTTTTCAGAGTCTTTCTGTTTCCACATAAGGGTTGCAGCATCAGTCATTCATTGTTTTTGTGGTACTGCTTTTGCCATGGAGGATACATATTTTATTTTTAATTACTTTTTCATAGACTACATAGATATTTATATATATGTATATATATATATATATATGTATACATATATATATACATAGACACACACATAGCTACCATTTTGAAATGGTACGTATTTTTTCCCAAGACTCTGAAAGCAAAATAAATTAGTGAAGGGGGCTCCTAAAAGAGGAGGGTKAACAACCGCAGCAGACGGGAATTTGGAAAATCAAGATTTTTGGTGGCTTCAGTTCAGACTTTGATTTTACTATTGGAGCGGTTTTGGCATGTTTTGATTTTGCTTTGTGTCCTTAAACGMGCGGGAGGAAGCGTGGCAGGGACCCGCTCCCGGGGTGTTGTACAACAAATGGGAGATATTTGAGAGATCAGGGACACGATAGCTTGGGCAAGGACTGGTGACATTTTGCCAGTTTGATTTTAATACCTGGCACATCTGTGGCATCACCAAACAGCCTATAATTTAGCTAAAACATCATAAAGATATTCAGTGTCATAAAAGCAACATTTTATTTAACCTTCCTGTAACAACTTTAAGAACAGTAATCTGTTAGAGTAGGCTGGATGTCTGGCACATGATAGTGGATGAGAATGAGTAATCAAATCTTAAATATGTATTTGTAGCAATATTGCCTCAAAGTTTTTGCAAATATTGCTTAAAAGTGTGTGATGGGAAGAAATAGAGATAGAGAAAGCAAAATAAAATTCCATTGTCCTTAACTGGGAGCTGAAAGAAGAGTTTCCCAGTACATCAACAGGTTTTTCATTTGTTTCTGCACATCGCATTTTGTATGCCCGCAAAAACAAAGCCACCATGCCCCAAATCAAAGGAAAATCTGTTTCCRTGATAATGAGCATGCAGAAGGTTTAAATAGGCAACTTATTGTATTTTATTTTTAATTTTGTTTTCCTTATTCTCTGGGGTTTTTCTGTCTTTCATGTCTACCTGATATATTCTTCTGCAGATTACGAAGGAGCAAATGATATCTATGCCTCAATTCTGTAAGTAGAGAAGCCCAAAGAAAGGAGAGGATTTTTTTACGGTGCTGGAATTCACAAATTGTGGATTCTCTATGTTACTGACAGATTTCCTAAATTTTCTCCCGTATTGCTCAGACATAACTCAGTGCTCTTTGCTGCAGTTAACTCAGACATCCGCTGTCCAGCCTCATCCATCCCTAAATGTCTCCCAAATCCATGAATCCTCAAGAGGACACCTCCTAGTGCCTACAAAGGTGCACACCAATAATCCCTGGCRTTGAACACAGTCCCTGGATGTGTCAGGGGAGAGCATGAATTACTTTTGCCTTCACAGAAAACAYTGGTTAGTCTCATCAGGAATACAGGACACATTTTTTGGCCATCAAAGTCTGCAAAGATGAACCGAAGTACACGAAAGAGAGACTGCCAGGGAGATGAGGGAAATGCAGAGCACACCACATGAACAAAGACTAAGATCTTAATTCTTTCTGCATTGCAAAATATTCTGTGAGGGTGATGACTCCTTTCTGCCTGCATCTGAAGATAAACTCTAGGAGGGAGAAGAGCTCATTAGGTAAATTAGAAAACTCATACAGTGAAAAGTTGCTTTAGTCTGGCCTGAATGATTCTGGACTGAAAGTGAGAAGTGATTTTAAACTCTCAGAGCAATGAGACTCTGGGCACATTTTTTAAACTGTTCATGGAAACTGATTGCCTGCTCTTCCAGAGAAGTCAGTTCCTTGAGCCTGAGGATCCTCAGCCTTTGTCCCTCTGTTACATAYATACTTTATTATAATGGTGAGAGAACTAAGATGAAAAAAATGACAAAAGCACTGCATTTTCAAATGTGTGAGCATGGACCATTCTTTCTCAGATTCATAAAGCAGAGACAAAATCATGTCACTGTTTTGAAGGGTGAAATGAACACTCAGACCACCTTTTTATTGTGTTTTCCTCTAATTATCCTTGTATGGTGCTCAACAGCACTTGTTTGTCTAAATCTGCCTGTTACCTGGGCTGGAGGAAGAAGAACAGCTCTTTTACCACCTCACATGATTGGCTGACATGAGGTTGTTCTTTCCCAGACTTTTTCAGCACTTTGGCTTAGATATCTACAGGTCTTAGGATCACTGATTGAAATGTTTTACAAAAGTAACCTATTCTTCAAAGTGATGGTCAGATTTCTCCATGACATGAAAATGCATATGAGCTGGAACACAACCTTTTCTGTGTTTGAAATAAGTGCTGAGTTTATGGCTATACAAGGCTGSCTGATGTGAATTTATCTGTTGAGGAAGTGTTGAAGAAAAGTTGGTGGGCACAGCAAGGCCTGGTATTCTATGTTTCTAGGTTTTCTATGGATTCACCAGGGTGCCCTCTGGCATGTCTAGGTGTGTTCACTTCATGTCTGTAAAATGGATTTGTATTTATCCACCTCATATCCTTTGTTTCAATACAAAATTTTTAATGTCTGTGAAGGAATTTGCACTAAAGCAGTTTAATGTAGTACATGCACTTGTGATAATGGGCAATAACCCTATAATGGGTTAGGATTTTATTTTAATTAGAAGAAATCCAAAAGAACAATAGTGAATCAAGCCACTTTTTCAATTTACTATTAACTTACTAATTTAACTAAGACTAGAAWTTGCCCCAGTGTCAGATTCTAGAATATTAATAAATAATGACATAAATAGCAACCACAGAATTAAGCAATTAATGAGTTCTTTTTACCACATGAAAGGCCCTGATACAGACCCTTTAGCTCTTGCTAATGAGAAAACCAGACAGTTTCTCCCACAGGCAGTCTGTCGGCTTTCTTCAGGCATTTCATGAATTTTGGTCAGAGCACCCATGATGCACAGTAGGTGCACAGAATGGCACATCCTCTCCTCAGTGCAGAAAGATGCCTAGAGCCAGACCAAGGTTAGCCACCAGGCCAAAACTTTGCTTCACACTTTATCAAACTTAGGTAAAAAGGACAGACTCTCAGTGTCTTTGGAAACGTCTTTTTTTTTTTGTGCTTTAAGTTGGCTTATATGAGCTTTTCCTTCCTTTCCACATGAATCCACTTTATAAAAACAGACGTGAGCAGAAGAAAGACAATTATTTGACAATTTAARAGGTGGGGGGAGTTAAAACAGCTGCTGAACAATAACAAAATTAATGTTGAATGGCATTCAATTAATATTTATAATGTGCCGCAATATTAACAGCAGAATTAACTAATTTTTTTACGTCTGACAGCTCTCTAGTTGATTAAGAATTGCATGATGATATTTTGCATATTTCCCATGCAAGTACAATATTATTTGCAGAATTATTTTTATCCTTAATTGAGGCTTTGTTTTGAAATCACTGTTTTCTCCTGTATTGAAGCTCTGTAAATGATCTTATTAGGAATTCATTTTTTTCCCCATCACCTTCTTATACAAATTTACATTTTATATGCTATAGATTGCTAGGGTCCTCTAAAGCATAGCACATACCACAATATAAGAACTCTTGATCAGAAATTGGTGGAAAGACTTCCCATAGCTGTAGCCACAAGAACAGTTGTAACTTGAGAGAGCTTCTGAGCTCCTTCAAGCATGGAAAACTTGTTCGTTTTATGACATTTCAGAAATGCACACGAAAGGTGGCTCTTGCCTGAGATTACTGCAGTACTGCCACTTCCACTTTTACAGTGCTCTTTTAGGGAATACTTTTGGTGAAACCAGCCTGACTTTATGCAGGGAATTATCCATTTAATGCTATTTTGTAGCAATACTTTGATCTTAAGAAATGCTSCTTCTTGTTTATTTTTATCTGATGGTAACTAGCACTTTTTAAAGCACTTGTCTGATTTAACCATTGCTCTAAGAGATCCCAAGTTATTTTTCAAAAAATTGCAGATCAYGTATACCTAAAAGTGCAAATTGCACTCTAGTCAGATTTGTGGAAAGAAGCAGTCCAGGGGATGTCTAAGTTCCACACGAAACCATGGGACCTGGTGTTCAACCTCATTTCCATTAGACATCTATTGCATCTTTACCTAGCTAAGAACTTCATTAAACCTGGTTCTAAGCAGCTTTGTAAAAAGAAGGAAAGGGAAGCAGAGAAAGGGCTTGGAGCACCCACCTTAGCTACTCATATTCTACACGGAGTGTGGTGAGCATCCCACAACACAATCACCTTCCCAGTAACACACGTGCCACACCAGTAGCTCACAGTGTGAGGAACATTTAGCAGCCTGATGCTGTAAGGATGGTGTGGCCAAGTCCAAACAGCCTTTCTGCACCACTGCTTATCAGTACAATTTTGCACATTCCACTTCCTGCARGGAATAATTTTCACCAGTCTTTGGCCAGACTTACTTGGGATGTTTTCAGGTTTCAGTTTTAAAACCGTGTAGATATTTGACTGAGTTACTGGGTTATGGCAGCAAAAACCTAAATGAAATATGGCTGTAATGGCAAGAACAACAAAGAATAATAACTTAGTCCATCCAAAATATAATTTTAGAGGAGAGGTAGAAGTCTCCATGACCTAAGTAATTTCAAATTTCCTTGGCAAAGGCAYGAGGCAATAAACAGGTTAAATCCTGTACTGATTCAGTATGATGATATAATAAACTTTTCTTTCTCCCACTCTAATGATTCTCTAAAAGGTCTGCACTGGTTTAAGCAAGAAAACAAGATAAAGGTGGAGGGAAACAGAATGAACTGAGGAGGGAGTTTGCTGGAGGTTTTAAATCTTTCCCCACTCCCATCATGACTTTTTCACTTGCATCCAGCCCTGCTTCCAACAAGAAAGAAGCTAAAAGGATGAATGTGGCAGCGAGAACTTATCTCTGTCTCTCTTACTTTTTTCCTTGGATGAAATTCAGATGCCAGGCTGTGAAAAAAAAAGCATCTTCCTGTTGCCAGTTTTTCATGCACTCCAGAGACAACCAACGTGGCATGTTTTGGATCTGCMTCTGTATTTTCATGCTCTTTTGGCATCACTTTTCTTCCAAGTAATTTACATTATGTTGTGTTCTGTAGAAACAATACCCTATCAAGCTATTCAGAATAAAGCTGATAAAGAATAATAATCTGATTTTCTATATATCAAACTAAAAAAACTGTAAGAGGGAGAAAAGACAATCACTGAGTTCACTCTAGAAGRCAAGTATAAACTTAAAAGAGGCAAATTCATGCCCTGCTCTGTTAGAAACTTCATTTATGGCATTGGATAGATTATATCCTCCCCTCATCTCTGCTCCCAGACTACAGCATAGGAATACTATGGACATTCCCYTTCTTGACTGCAGTGGGCTGGGTTAAGGAAGACCTTATGAGCCTTATGAGAAATCATAAATGCTTTCTGCAGGACAAAAAGAGCACCATGATAAAAAATGTACTCAGAATYGTGAAGCAATAGGAAACTACTGTAATGAAGATATATAAGTACCAAATTAAATTGCTGTTCTAGGCTGTAACAGTCTTAGCTGTGAAGTCTGTTAAAGCACATTTGAGAATACAGTATGCACAGCCTTGGCTTGGACTAAGTGCAGTGCTGTTTTGTACGTACAATATGGATGGAGAGGCTTCTTGTATGTATATCCACATTTAATTGAACATATTATTCAGTGAACAGCTCCCCTGCACCCCACAGCTTAATTTTCCTCAATACATAAATTATTTTTTGCTATGGTTTTCTTCTGACAGTTGTGCACACTCCTCTACAGACCAAAAAAAAAAAAAAAAAAAGTTAAGCTGAACAATACTGAAAAACCTGGAGGTCAAATTCTGCTTTGAGCAATACCTGGGACATTTCAGACAGGATTTCCAAAGGAGGTGATAGGCCAGGCTGTCCRCAAAGACAGCAGAACATGGCTGGTTACAACACCCCTCTTCCCTTCTCCCAGCATCCCAGACCAGATACAGCAGGAATAGTTTTGACCCCATTGTGCAGGCCAGGCAGCAGGCAGGAGCTCCTTCACACCTCACAGCCCTGCAGTGAGGCAGGCACACTGTCCYCCCTCTTCCAAAGACAGGGGCTATGGGACACTGGCTTCACTCAGTGAAGCAGCAAGAAGGGTTATCTTTCTTTACCACTTAGGCTAGGTAAGGGGGTCAAACAGACCCCCCTTTGCAGTCAAACAGACTAACCTTTCGGCTATATTTTCCCATATACTCTTATTCTCTTTGATAGATATATAAAAACATGCATTACAACACTTACTGAGAGACATTCTGACTCCCAGTTATTTTTGTTATTCCCTCACTAGCTTTAAACTGCCCACAAATGTGCCCCTCATAAATAGGCAGGACCTCTCCTCAGAAGTGGGAGCATGGGCTCAAATCCCTTACAAATAAGAACAAGAAGAGTAATTTGCTCCCACCATGACTTGAATACTCTCATTCCTGACCCAGGGAGTGGAAGAGGGAAGGGGGAAGGCATCTCTTTTACTGGCATTTGATGAGAGCAGAGCTTTCATGGCTGTGCCCTTTACCTGGCTCTCCTCTCCAGCCACTCACTGGAAATATCTGTCTGCACACACCTCCAGCAYATGCTCTGATCTGAATATGGGAATTACATAGATACAAAGCAGGACAGCCCAGTACAACTTCAGGAGCCCCTGGGCCTGAGCAAAAGCTGAATTTGGAGAYAGCAAGCTCAATGGTGAGAAAGGAGGTGCCTCCACAACTCCCTGGTACCTAAGTGAGAGCTTGGTGAATGTTAAAGTCTTACTGAGGGGATTTAAATCCCCAGGCAGTTCCTGTGAACAGCTGTGTCAGTGAGATGTGCCTGCACCCCATGAGGTAACAAGGCTTCCCAAAGAGTGATCAGCTGGTGCTTCCTCCTTCCCTTTTCCCTTGCCCAGGTGACACCCGACTGCAGGGTTTTGGTGGCCGCAGGGTACTGGGAGTCCCTCTGCCAGGTCCCCAGCACAGACCCCTCTTCTCGAGCCTGGGGAACTGGGGATGGGCAGAATTTTACACTGGTGTGTTTGGGGCCTCACCTTATCCTCGTGACTGGAGACTTGAAGGCCTCTCCCTGTCTGTCAGCTGCATCTCCAAATCCTCTTTTTTTGTTTCCTCTATCACGGAGGAGCCAGGCTGGGCAGATGTCTGGAGAGGTGACAGATATGTCTTCATTTCCCTGCTCTCCTACAAGTCAGTGTCCCAACAGTCATGAGAGCTCTAAAAACACCTACATTTACTGGTTTGACTGCTACTTAAGGAATACTCTTGATTCAGATTCTCAGTTGTGGYGTCTTTAAGAGGTGGAATGGCTTGCATGAGGTATTAACAGCCAAAACTGAGTTTACAGATCACACCTGAGAAAAAAAAAAAACCCTCTGGACTGTTAGGTCTCTCACAGGCAGGGGCTCATGGCTGGGTGAGAGCAACAGCTTGGGGGACAGCCATCAGAAAAACCTGCAGACCCTAAAAGAACATCCTGGAAATTTGAAGAATTCCCAGCACCTGCTGCTCAGCCCCCAGGACTGCATCTCACTGGCGCATCCAGGCTGAAGCTGCTCCTCTGAACTGACCCGTATTTAAACTTTTGAGGTTCTCATCTTGCTGCAGCTTGAAGGCAATGTGGGCTGCTTCCTTCTGAGAGGAGATGCAGGATGGGACAGGATGGCCAGGGAACAATAACAAGTATGGAAGAAATGTTAGTTTCAAGAAATTGAAGAAAGCACTTAGATCCCTCTTTGGTCATGTTTTGAAAGCAAAATGAAAGGGGCAACCTCCTGATTTAAATTGTTTAAGAAAAAAAGAGAAATAATAAGAAAAGTGCACTCTAAAATTTGCCTGAGTGTAAGTATGCAAACGAGTTCAGAGTTTTCCAAATATGGACTTGGTGTGAGTTGGAGGGGCATGAGCCAGGTCTCATGAGTAAACAAAATAAAAATACCAGAGGGAATGTTTTAATAGCTCCTTTTAATTCCCAGTTCAAATAGATTCCTTGCTTAATTTGTTCAAGTGAAGCTGTATCGATTCGGTGGCTGTTACGGGTTTGTTTTACTGAATATGCCAGGGCCTGATCCCATCTGTATTATATGAGTGTACACCAGCAAAATTCCCTGGCTTCAGGAGGGTTCCAGGGAGCCTGCACACCAGCAAGCCAAAGAACCAGACCATTATTCCCAACAGGCTGCTTTGGAAATAAAAAAGTTTAACTACTGGAAAATCACTGTGCCTCTGACCACTGTGAAAGGACAAGATTTAAAGCTTTGCTAAGACCATGCAAATCTTGTATGCTGAACKTTCCCAGAAAAGTATATTAATCTGTCAGCTAAAGGAGTTCCAAAAAGGAATGCTGACAAGGTGCTGAACAGAGATTTGGAACGCCCACATTCAGGTCTTGGACCACAGCAATTCCAGATCTGTCTTTTCCCAGCATGGTGCCTCAGTTTCCACACTCGGATACTGGAGGTGATGCACTTGTGTAAAATGGTCAGAGATCTACCAACAGGGGCACATTTTAGCAACAGTAGTGAAACTGATGAGCTGCTGTCTTCTAGAAATCTCTCTGCTGTTGGATCGCCAGATGTCTGCGTGCAGGTCACTGAACTTTGCTGGTCCTCAGTGCACTCTCCTGCCAGTGGGACACATACGTTTTACCCTCTGAGCAGAGGACTAGTAATAACAAATTACATTTTCAAAGTCCCATGGAGGTATTAAGTACTGAAAGTGATCATTCAAATCACCACAAAGGGCCAGAAAGTTGGCCAGGTGCAGCTAACATTCGAAGTACAGATTCTTATTCAAATTACTGCCCTTTTTCTTAACTTAAATGAATTTTAGCAACCAAAGCCTGACTGAAAAACTATTACTTGTGAATGGTAAAACCACCTATGGTTTTTAAACCTGATACCTCTCTTTTATCCGTGACTGGTTGACTAACTTTCATTTTCAGCTAAATTACTCCAGACAGCTATTATTTCTACCTGGCTCTGTGCCTACTGTCCAGTTGTACAGAGACACATTTCGTTAGTAAACTCAGTGCCGTTTCTTTGAGGTTTCTGAAGAAGGATATGGAGAAAAGAAGAAAACTGGCCCAGTGCCAYGCACTACTGCTCAAAACTCATAAATAATATCTTCTCCAGGACCTATAATTTAAAGAGGAAGGTTAGCTATAGCAATATGAATTATATTTTGTCCCCACCCCACTCTAATATCCTTTGGTCCTCAGACACATTTTTACCAGGTGGACAGGCAGGTTTTTAATGGGAGCAGGACTCTGGCTGAGATCCGAGTTTTACCTCCAGAGCTGGATGAATGTGATCAATTTATCCCTTTCCTGCACTGATTTGTCTGCTGGCAAATCACCAAGCAATTCCCAGCTAAGAAAATGTCGCTGTAAGATGATATATAGGGTGAAATGGAGAGCAGTTCCTTCCTCAATATAGCTGCAGATGATGTAGTCAGTGATAGGTCTTTTAGGTGKAGAATAAAATTCAGCCATGTAGAAGGCAGCTTCCACCTTGTTTATACCTCCTGAAAAAGCTTTTACACTGGTAACGTTTTATTTGCATGGGCAACAAAAGCTAATTTAGATGCAAAGTTCAGACTTGTAGAAGGCAGAGCTTCATTTTTTAATGTTTCTGAAAGAGATCTTTCAGTGAAAACATTTTACAAGCATGTTTATAGTCAAGGGGCTTCTGTGTTATAAAGCCAAGGGTAGAAAGAGCATGTATGAGTAAGCTCAGGTACCTGGGATCACTTCACAAGTGGGRTTCAAATGTGGCATTAGTCCCTCCAACTTTTGAGCGCCCTTATCTTGGGGGAATTCGGCACCTCGATGGCAGTGCTGGGGAGAGCAAGGTGCCTTCAGTGAGGTTTGCTCAACAAGCAGCAGATCCAAACCAAATGGTAAAAAATGTGGCCTTAAGCCTCTGCCAGCTCTGCAATGACTCTGGGTGTTGAGTGAAGGTATTGGTGTGTATTCCAGGATCAAATGCTACTTTTGAGGGTCTCAGTTGTGGCTCTCAGCATGTGGCTGGTCGTGTGGGTTCACAGTTGGGCTAAAAGTCCCTTGTCTTCAACCTCCTTCAGGCTGAAGTCCTCTGAAAAAAGCTCCCAGATTTCCTGTGGGTACAGATAAATAAGTAGATCTGATTTTCTGGGAAGTTTGTTTAGTTTAGGACTGCTGAATTCAGCCATGAGGTTATTTTAAGAATGGGCATGAAATGGGCAAATTCAAGCAGATAACAGTGTTCCTGTGTTCCTCTGGGAAGTCTCAGAAGCCAATCCTTTCCTTAGCAGGACTTGCTGTTACATTTTCAGGTGGTTGTGTTTTTGCACATTTCTTTACTACAGAACAAATCTAATCCAGCAAGAGCTGGATCTGCAGAGAACACTGGAAGAAAGGTGAGCGAATTATTTGACCTCACACCAGGAAAAGAAGTATTTTAGGATGTTTCTGGCAGGAATAGCAAAGAAAAGAAGATCTCAAGAACCTGAAACTGCTGTTTTGCAGGGATCACAGTTTATGTTCTCTCTGTTTTCTTCTCCCAATGACTGGACAAATGGACTTCCACCCCACAGTCTGCCTGAAGATTCGATCGTAGCAAACCCAGTGGAACCAGCATGTCATTCCCAGATGCCAGATGCTGCTGAGCAAGCACAAAAAAAAGCTAGGTTGGAAGAATCATAAGGACATGAGTCACTAATTTCTTTCAGTCCTCATTTTAATTACTTCCTGCCCCTTAACAGGAAAATAGCTACCACGGAGTAAATGCAGGAACATCCATGGACAGAGAGAAAGCTTGGAACACCACAAATATTATTTAAGAAGTATCTGCTGATTTAAAGAAATTACATATTATGTCTTGTAGAGCATAATGTAGGAAAATTYTATGTCAGCTTGCTAATTCAACCCAGTGCAATCAGTTCAATTACCTAGATTTGCATGGTGCACCAGTAAATCCTGCACCACATTCCTTCTTCCAGACCCACCCCACTGGTGCTGACAAGGGAAGAAATGGTTCTTTGCTGTCTGTATCATGAGGAATTCCTCACAGAGCTGAGGATTAAATGTGGCTCTTTCAAACAGATTGCCTTTTCTTTAAATGAYGTTAGTTAAACAAAGCTATAGTTTCCTATCACAATATTTATGCTTGCTACTGGCTCTTCTCTCTCCAAGTWACTTACTAGTACAAGGTCATGATCAGAAAGGAAGAAAGTCCATGTTTTAGGACTCTTATTTATGAAACACTGGAAGAAAGTTTAAGTAACATTAATTCATCTTACAATGTTTTCATAGCAGAAAAAAAAGAGTTGGCAAAAAGTGTATTATATAAGCTCAGTCAGCCAGCTCCCAGGGTTGTGCTGCTATTTGCCCTGGGCCAATTATATTTTACATGATCAACACACCCAATAATTAAATAATTAATTGGTTTCTTTTGGAAACTCTATAAAACGTCATGGACCAGAGAACATTTATCTTGCCTCTGTGATTCCTGCTGAAGAAACATCTGGTTCTTTTTTCTTCAATCAACATGAAGCCTGAAGGGGGCCGAATTCAAAAGCAATTATATTTTATGTCATTTATGTGCATTACGGGCTGACAAATTTAACTTGTTGGAATATGTGATCCCACCCTCCCTGTCCAATTTATGTTGATCACATTTTCAGACAGCCATGGAAAGGGCTGTTGCAGCTTGATAGAAGTTGTTGATCCATCAACCCCTCTAACTTCTCCCCCAGAGTTTACAATAACAAGATACTTGTTCTAACATGAAAGCTGCTGCTAGACTCTGCTTCCCTTCCACAAGGATTATTGCCAGGGAAAACTCCAGGAAATGTCTCCGTATGTACCTTGCAGCAGGTCCTTCAAGTGCTCTCAGCCTTCATCTCATTTCGAAAGTGAAACTTGTTTCTTTTAAAAACAGCTTTTACTTTGAGAACAATAGTAGACTTTGGTGAAAGGAGACCACAGATGCAAATTCTGGATGGTTTAACTTTCCACTTCTCATAGAAGGCTTCTTTTGATACTGAATCTATTTCTCAGTGGTACCTCTAATGTTGTTCATGAGCAATAGGGCAGGTACATTTGAGCACACTGATCCCCTTGTGCTGCTACGGTAGCAGAGCTGGAAAGTTACCCTGGGGAGAACACCCTGTGGTATCTCCGGTACCACTGTGAGAGCTGTTGGCAATTCAGCAAATGGGAACATTTCTTGTGAGCTTTCTTTGAATGAAAATCCTTTCCTTGGATCGTAGGAAGCTTAAACACACCATGGCAATGCTCTCAGTAAGGTCTCATGTAGGTAGAAATAATGTCAGGTACAGCCTTTGGGTAGAAAAGAAAACCAAATGCACTTAAGTGTCCTATAAGCGTTGTCAGGTACGAAAAAAGACAAGTTTAGCCTTCCCCAACTCTGACAGCTGATCTAAAAATTCATAAGGGTTAACAACAATAAAAAGTAATAACTGTTGTTGGGAGAGCTATTGGGATTACTTCACCATCACTTTGTGCTTTTCTCCCAATCATCAAAAACTGAAAAACTTAATCTGCCTTCAACAATGTGCTGGGATGTGAAACAATGCAGCCAGGGCTTGTCACCTTGTAAAAGGGATGTCTCGGGGGAGAATTGGGAAAACCACCTTATGAGTCTTGTAAGTCAGTTCCAGGATGGATTATTACATCTGTCAATATAAAGCCCTTCTTTGTTTTCTGTTGGRTCATTTGTCCCTTCCAGTACCTTTTGCTGCTTTGCTTTAGAGGGATTAAAGTTGGGAAKATGTGGAGGTGGATAATTGCATTCAGATAAATGCATAGGTCAGTTTCTTATTTGGAAAGTGTGTCAGGATTTCTTGTCTACCTTTCTTTTCCCTGTATATATTCAGTTCACTTACGTTTATGRATAAATCCCCATGATTTTGCTACAGCTAACCTTCAGCAATGAAAATTACATGCAGATGAGTGATCTGTAGTTAGGTCTCAGCTGGAAAAAAATGTCTGGCTTGCTTGCTGCAGCCCTCTGCCCTTTCTCAGATGCTCTGATGATGCCACTGCTACCGCCTCTTTCCTCCTCCCAGGATACTCGTCACCTCCTTTCCACTGCTGCCAGATCTGTGGTCTGCTCTGGCAGATGCAGAGCTGAGCCAGACCCAATGCACCCACCCAGGCCACGGTGACACCCTCAGAGAGGCTGGGATGAGCCAGTGCCCCATTCCCCTGGGGAGCCGWGCTGGACTGGGGTCCTGCCCCACGCCCCCGCTGCAGTGTGCTCACACTTCCCTGCTGAGCTGCCTCACCACTCGGAAAACTCTTTGCCAGGGAGTTACTGGAGATGAGGCTTGCCCAAGGATCTTGGCCATCTCCGCCTACTTGCAGCTGCAGGGCTATACATCAGCTCCCAGCATCATATAGCTAAACCACAGTTCTTGTTTCCAGCCTCTGAACTGTACTAAAAAGCAGCTAAAAATACCTTAAATACTTTCCTAATGTCCCTTTTCCACATAAACAACTTCTGTGGGAGGAAGTGGCTTGCACATTTTTGTCTGGTGGGGTGGTTCACACTACGAAAATGTTTAAGAACGCCTATATGAGACCATGCTAACTGGTTGAACAAATCAACTGCCAAATCTGTGCTAAAAAGAAAAMATTAAGTAGACCCTGTATAGCTGAAATTCTGAAAGGCTCTTGAACTCTGCAAGTAACTTTTAGGCCATCCTATAACTGGCAAACTGCTGAACTCCTTTCATAAATATTCCCCCACAGGCGTACAGGAACACACTGTGTTGACAAGTGGGAACTTCTGCTTGAGCCAAAACTTTGTGAAAGTTTTGTTCTGGAACCCAAGGCAGCAACATTTCTCCAGCCCTGACAGAAACGGTAAAGCRTTCACTGGTCCAGTCTACCACTCCTGATATTATTCTAATACTCCCAAAGTTTCATAGGTGCAGTGTCAGGCAGYCACCAAGGGAGGGAAATGACCCACAGCCCTCATTGCCACTCWCAGCACCTGCCCTGGCACCTTGGTGCTCCACACCTCGTGGATAAGCTGCATTCACAGTGGGCATTGTACTACTGAATGCAGAAAGTTTCCAAGCCCAGTGACACACGTTTCTTGTTGACATTTTAAAGCAAGAGGGGTCTGCCAGGTTGGTGTAGAGACTTCCTAGCACTGACTGATGTTTTAATGCCTGAGTCAGTATTGAGGCACTGCCCTAGCACATACTGACAGAGCTGGATGTGCCTTGTTTTGGAACAGACASAAGACTGTGAGTATTTTGTCCCACCACACTCAGCCCAACAATGGTAATTATAAGTCCTGTGGTATTTTTTTCTCAAGAAAGGGGCTGTTAGCTTAAGCTGTCCTGGCCAAAATTCCACTCCAGGTMATTTCCTTTGCCTTCCCACATTATTGCCTGTGTAATTTAAATCTTATATCAATTCTCCTAATATGTAGTTTTACTTTACTCTGATTTAATTAAATGGTGACTCCATTGCAATGGATAATTAAGAAACCTGTTTTCAGAACTAGGACCAAAGCAGTTTAATCTCTTTTTTTGTCTTCAGAACACTTTAGAAAATAGAGGAATATTGAAATTTGGTCTGATTTAAGTTCATTTCATTCTTTGCTTGTCTGTTTGTTGCTAAATTCTCAAAATGGATCTRCAATACTGTGCTTTCAGGAGAGGTAAGTGCAAAGGTAAGAGCTCAAGCAACCTCTTGAGAGTCTCAGCACCCACTGCTWATGTGTGTTAGCAGGGACTGATGGCGTCCCAGCACCTTTCAAAATCAGGCCCAAAGTACCTCAAGTTGGTGCTCAAAGAGCAGAAATAATTTATGCAGTTTTGTTACTTAAACAAACACCAGTTTCCCCAGCAAGCTTTGGAAGCACAACACAAACAAGGCACTCTTTTGTGTAGAGAATTTGCAGCAATAGTAACAAAGGCAATTTACCTAGGCAGGGCACTAAGCCAGCATTCCTACCACCTATTCCTTGTCTCACCCTTAGGCTGTATGTTTCAACCATCCCTGTTAAGATTGAAAGACTATAAAATAATYACAGCAAATGTTTCTGGACTCCACATTACATTCAGTAACATTTCCTGTAACCATTCTGTATCAGCCAGAATTTTTGCTGATGCTAATTCTTAATATAGGCAAACCACCTGATCCTTCACTGAAATCTATGGCCACATTCTTCTAGATCTTAATGAGATGAAGTGTCTATTCAAAGCATATTCAGAGAGGGTGATTTTTTTTTTTCCTTCGTTTAAGACCTCAACTTTACAGGGTTGAGAGAATACTCATCTATTCTGCTATATTTATTTCATAAGGTACAGTCATTACTCTGGTAGCTAGACAGGCCTATTTCACCCTGCCCATTTGCAGGGTAAGCTCTTCCAGAACAGCTCTGCCATGCAACTTGTCCACATTCCCTGGTAGCTGTTCCAAGTGACTGAAAATCTCAGTCCTTTTGTGGTTCTTGGGAACCCATTGGAAACAAGCAGCTCCCTTGTTCCTGGTCTCACAGGACACTTGTGTGCAGCTCAGCTGGCAGCAATCAGCCAATGTGGTAGGAGCAGAAATACACTCCATTATTTTTAGCACCTCAGGAGGGATTCTCAGACTAAACTTTTGAACGACAGTGGCAGTTTGTGGGGGGAAAGCTTGTCCTACTCATGCCTGTACTGCACTGTGCCTACACAAGTCTCCACAAAGCACAAACCCATTCCCAATGAAAAAAAGTCTTCTTCCACAGCACCTTGAAYGATATTGTTCATTTTTATTTTCGAAATTGTTCTTGTTGCTAAAAGAATCTTGGTGTGTTTATTCTAAAACTTATACATAAAAGAAATCAGAAAGATTTGTTATTTTGTTCTGCATACGAAGAACTTACAGATATTAAGGCTCTAGACAAACAGTTCTTTCCTTTTTCAGATCTGTTTTAACACCACACCTTGGGTGCTCTCAAACACACCAAACCCAGAAGCTGGCACTGGCTGACCAGTTATTCACACTTCTTATGGCATTTAAGCTCAGTCACACCATCTGAAACAACTTCTTAAAGCTCTGTAAGCTGAAATTTGCCTATTCTAGGTTAAGAAGTGCCCACAGAAATTAATGAGGGCAGTAATACCAAAAAAGAGAAAGAGCAAACAGGCTAATGATGGCAATCTGTTACAGTACACAGTTGTTTCCTAAATTAATATCTGTGCATGGCATAATGGCAGACTTTTGATAGGATTTAGCTACTTGTATCCTGCCTCATTGCCTCTGTGAATGATGGAGTCTCTACCCACAAAATCTCCTGCTGGCTACTAGTTCTTGCAGTTTAAAGGCACACAGGGTGAGTCTGTTTTTCCCAGCAAATCTGCTCCATATTTGAAAGTCTGCTTTAGACTTTCCTGGGACTTCAGGTTTTCACAGCATCAAACAGCCAAGCCTTCTATGGGATCGAGTTCTGAAGAAGACCTCACCCTGCAAGTTGGGGTTTGAATTGGGATGGCATTTTAGAGCATTCATGGATTAAGCTTTCCGATACAACCCTCAGGAAAGTCAAGAAGAAAATTGACCTTTTCCCAAAATCCCATAATTCTGTGGGTATCCACCAATGCTTTAATAAGCTCAGATTTAATTCTCCCYTCTCTTTGGGAAGGTTTGAACCCAYACCTTCCACTGTGAATTTTCTTACCATGGGGCTGTGTTGTATACACAAGGAGGGCTGTTGCAAATTCTTTTGAAGTGGTTCCAGTGTGCTTGGCCTAATGAAGTATTCATTGGGCCAGAGAGAATACAAGTGAGAGAAKAAGCATGACTCCATTGCCTCGTGATTTGGGCATTCCCAAAGGGAGAAGACCTAACTTTTGTTCCTGCCCTAATGGCTATTTAATGTTCTATCATTAGATTATATCATGTTATATCAATACTCTTTATATTACATATACACATATGTATTCAAAGAAAATGGAAAACAGTCGTTGAAGTGGGGACTGAGATACAAATTTCTTCCTCTAACTTCTTTTTCAGAGGGTGCCATAATTACTGGCCTCTGAAGCCATATTTGTTCTTTCACTGGACAATTAGCATTTAATTATTGCAACCCACATGAARTATTTTTGACAAGAGGATTTCAGGCCTTGCTGTAACCTGGTGGTGAGTTCCATGGRTTGAGTGCCTCCAAGTCAAGGTGTTTTCACCCCCCTGGCTCCTCTTCAGCAGTGCCTGCTTTGTGAGCTGACTTTGGCAGTTCCCATCCTCAAACACCTCCTCTCCTCCCATAGCGTGTGGACAGCGCTTCAGGGGCTATCAGGGAACATAATACAGAACTGAGATGCCATTACATTGAATAAGTGTTGGATGTTATTTTGCCTGAGCCCTTTTCTGCATCCAATTCTAAGCCTCCTGTAAAGGCCAGTCTATTAAGCCACTCAGAGTCCTAAATTCTGGACAAGACTTACTCCTTTTCCTTTGATTTCCCAAGTTAAGCAGATCTGTGTCTAGCTAATAAGCAGATGGGCGAGTTCAGAGGAAAACTGAAGTGATAATGTTGCTAGGAGTTTCAAAATTATTTCATAGTGGTTGCAGTGTTTTAGGGAGGGGTATTTGTAATCATGCGGCTCATGATTCATGGTTGATATTATGATGTTGTCAGGCTGAAAACTGTCCAGCCTTTGCCCTAGCATGGACRTTTATAGATGGGTAAGCCAGGAACAACTGGATATCAATTGGGAGAGGCTTTTGGGCAGTGGATAGTCACTAAGAGCAGAACAAAGATATCAAGTAGTGAGTGTGGCTTTAAAATAAATACTTCACAGGACCAAGGCCAGGGACATAAAAGTTAACAGAATAAAGACAGATTTTCAAGTCAAGAATGCAAAACTAAAGGCAAGGTCCTTCTATTAGCAAATAATCCACTTCCACAGGCACCTCAGCAGTGTTAACTTCAGCTTAAAGAACTCCCTGTTGTTGGTGAACTGCAGGACAGAGGTAGCAAAGCACCACCATGGATATATTTCTTGAGCTACTAAAAACAGAGTGATGCACACATCTTTTCTGTAAAATCTGCAGGGTTTGCTTCCTTGCTCCCACTTTGTTTTGGTTGAGGGAGTCTATCACAGCAGGTTCATGCCTTTTAGGAGTTCTGGGATGTGTAGTGCATAAGTGATTGGGATGGCAGTGTATGGCCCCACAACAGGCATGTAAATGGTGTAGTAGCCAGATTGCTGATGCCTATTCTCAGAAGAAAAACAGAAGAGGATGCTCGTGCTTGAGGATCTAGCCCAAAGAATGAAAGCAAGAAGCAGGGACTGAATACTGGTCACTCTGAAAACTTAAAACTTTTGTGGGTCTGACAACCAGGACTCTTCAAACAGGCATCATAACTTCCTTTAAAAAACTGTGAAAATGAGATCTTGAATGAACTGCAAGTAGGGCATGGGCTACTTGTGCCTCCCTCAGCTTTGATAGCACACACTTTTTCTATTTCTTTTCTTGGCTGTGTGAGAGCTATGAATCAGCCCTGCTATGAATACAGTCTAACAAAGAGGTGTCTGTGTTTTATTAGGGGGGGGAAACATATGTCTTCCTACATCCCTCATGGTTAATGTTAACAAAACTGCCTAATGCCAATAAAAATCTATAGATAGACAGACACGTAGATATACAGAGACATCTTTATCTTTTGTAACTGAAAATTTTCATGTAAAACTTCAATTTAACAAATCCACTGCAAAAAGATCTCCATCCATTGCTCAACATGGACTGCTACATCTTGCTTATCTTCCAAAATGTAAAAATGATCTTAAAATATCAAGCTATCTCCATGCTTAGAGGATAATACTCTTTTTCACTCCAGCAAATGTTGATTATTGAACATTTTTCATTACATATTGGCTGAGTTAGACTTGGTGATGCTGCCCCTGGCACCTGTAAATCAAATGAAAGATGTGCAGGGCTCTGCTGCTCTGACACCTTATCTCTGTCACATTTTCACCTGCTCATTGTGTGAACACCAGCTGGTGTTCAGCTGAACTCAAACTCAGTGTTAATCTGAGYCAGGCACAGATCCTGTGTCCTTTCAGCACTGTTTGGTCCCCTGGCTCTGGGTCACTCCTGCAGTCCTGATCCTGCACACAGGCCACGCTGCAGGGATTTCAGTTCTGGGCTAAGCATGGRTTGGATCTGCATCCCTTTATGCAGTTTGTTTATAATACTGTGGGAAAGATTTCTTTTAGTAAGTACATCATGAACCAAGCTCTCTTCTGCTTTGGAAATTACTATTAAATATCATGTACTGAGATGTTATTAATTTTCCTCCAATCAATATTTTCATAAACTGAAAATTATAGAATGTAGCACTTATATAAAATATCTCTTTTTATTGGGTAGGAACCAGACCTAACCTGAACTCACTGTAGCCAGGAGATTTTCTTTTTTAAGGAATGCCTCTGGATGAGTCTTGAGAGAAGTTTTACAAATACCATCCCTCCACACCTCTCAGACACATGTGCATGAGCACGAATATACGCACATATATATCCCCCCCACTTAATTTTTTTAAGTGCAAATTTGATGTTTCTTCAGACTACACGACTCATAACCCTAAAACCTTATGAAGTGGGAGTTTGATTCTGCCCCTGCCCAGCCTGTGGATTTTTTATTACAGAAAAAATTYTGCCAGGCTCTCTACAAAATAATTTTATGTATATTTAGTTTAAGGATTTGCTGTGCTCATCTCATGAGACTGATAAACCCTTCTTTCAAGAAMCTTCCTATTGTTTTCTTTCACCTTGCTGGTCTGAAAGTCAGAACTGATGTAGCACATCTCACAGTCCCTCCTCCTAKTCTGTGGCTATGTATGAACAGTCTTTAATTTCTTCATGCATAAAGGAAAAAAACTGGTCTCAAGTACAGCAGGACTCTTGAGTGCAGAAACATCTGTCTACTGGAATTTAAATCAAGAACAAAGCTCATTTATCACAGGTTTTACCAACACCAGCAGCAARCATACACTATGTTTCCTGTCATGATGACCTTTATCTTTGAGTAAGAGAGCAGCAAAACAAGAAAAGAACAAATACAAAGTTCCTAGAGGAGGGCACAGCATGTCCTGCCTCTGCAACACGTTACAGGACAAGGAGGAATAAAAAGCCTTAGAGAAAGACATCACAAAGGCRGATAACCCAGGCAAAAGCAGATCAAGCTAAAGGAAGAAAATAGAATCATTCAACCTACCACACCCTCTGAAATACCAATTTCCTTGTTCAACAGAAGTTTTGGGATTTCCAGGAATTTTTATGCCATTMTTTGTGGTAAACATGAACCTGGGCACAGCTCAGCCCCAGTAGAGGATTTGTTGTTCTGGCAATTGTTGCTATTGTTTAGAAAAACAAAWGTGGAAGAGATGAAACAGGTCCTGAGTCTGTGCTGTCACTGAAACAGAAGACCAGTCTTGCAGGGAGGGAAATAAAGGAAAAGACAGAGACACAAAAAGCCTCAAAACYGTAACAATAATCCCAAGCACACTGGCAAAAAAAAGGAGAAGCAGACAGGAGGAAAACTCTCAGAAATAAATTAATCTCAAATTCAGAATTTTCCTCTTCTACTAATTTTTGGTGGTGCTTTCATACTGATAGCCTTCTTTCCAGCAGAAAGTGCTCCACATTAAGCCTGACATTCACAGTATTGTTTAACATTGTTCTCTAAAACATAGAAATGCACTTCTGTAACAAAAAGCTGTCATTATCTCAGTTAGGAGACAACACAACAGGCCTTTTGACAAAAGACAAGAAGCTGAAACAGAGAGCCTARCAAGACATGCCCTGCTGTAGTTAATTCTTCTTTACTTACCATCAGCACAAGCCTTTGTGTACAGTGAAATACTTGATGTACAGAAACTCAAAAAGGCCACCTAATCCTCCATTGGGTTGTCCATTTTCAAGACCAGAGCTCAAGTTCCAGCACTCCCTCATGAAAGCTCTCTCCATCCCAAGTTTGGAAGAAGTCATGCTGAAGTTGTCACCAAATATTCCTCTCGGGCCTATATAAACTGAAATCTACCCTTTCTACAGCAGAACCTGACTTCATTTTTCCCATAAAGCAATTAATACAAACCTTTTATTGCTGGGGGTGCGAGGGTATGTGCAAAACAAGGTTCTCAAACAACCTGATTTCCAAGAGTACCAGATTGAAATCAGTCTTTGCCACAATCTCTTCAACATTTCTGAAAAAATACACTGCATTTTTAGGTATCAAATTGTGAATTTCAGATCCTAAGTTCAGGATACCTTTCTTCTGGACCTTTAGCCACTGAAAYGTTTCATTCTACCATCAATTATGGCACTGCAGCACCTTGGTTKTGTGGGGTCATTCAACTGAACTGTCAGTGCAGAAGATTTTAAATGTGCTCTACTGGGGAATTTMAAATTTCTTTACATTTTTCAGATAACACCAGACACAGACAGTCTGTAAGTTTAGGTAGAACGAGTTCCTATGGAAAACTTGAAAGCAATAGATTTACATTCAGCTGTAGAAAAAAAAACCCTCATATACTGTGATAGACTTCACTTTTCACACCTACTCAATGTCAACACCTGTTTAGCTGTAGGTTTTTGAAAAAGCAATGACTTGCTCTAACATTGCTGCAGAAGTAGTTTATTTCTACGTAAATGATTTAYTTTAATTTTATTTCATATTATTCAACATAAGCTATTTCTAGTATATATCTATAATGTATTGTGGTTAGAAAGAGAATCTCTGATGAACGCATAGCAGTGAGTTCTAGAGAGGCAGATAATTTCCTTCACTTMATAATAGTTTTCTTTCCTCTTGGCTGCAGACTTTCATAACTAGCACCATGCCAAACATTCGAAGATTGGATTATGGCCTGTCGTACTTGATTATTTTTGTCAGCATGCTGACCCAGGGTGCCCTTTTCTTGTGTTGTTCCTTCTGTTTCCATTTTTCATGTCATCCAGCTTTTCATCTTGTCAATCAGCTTTTGACTTCCTGATTAAAGTGTCTGTCACAGGAGCAGCCTGGTCTCCAGTCAGTTGTTTAATTTGTTCCTCATGGCATCCAATTGAGTTATTCATCTGGCCCAGCTGTTCCCAAGTGCTTCCAGCATCACTTTTTCATGTGTTTGGGTTTAACCTCTATATCTATGTACAACAGTGTGAATTGTTCCATTCATTCTGTTGACTGTGGATTGCTTTGCCTCTGTCTAATGCCTTGACATTGCTAGGAAGGCTGCTACTGTATTCTGTGGCTTAACCAGCTGAGAGAAAAGCACTATTTCACCCTGGTGTTATGGTAACAAGTACAGCTAAACACACGACTTCTCAAGTATTATAGCAGGCCCAATTTTTAACAATTAGGAACACGTAATGGAAAACTCTGCTCTCAGGGATTTGAATACACCCAAAAAAATAATGTTGATGATGCTTGGCAGGAGGAGAGAAACGTTACTTTGCCAGGAATTTTTAGCATTCRCTTGAAATCAGTTCGCTTCATTATCATGAGGGATGTTCACTCAGTGCCAAGTCTAGGCCTGGTATAACCCAGCCATAACTCCCAGTGACTTATGTGGGAGTTGCACAAGCTCACAGCAGGGCTAAATTTGGTGATCTGACTGAAGTCGTACAGGCATCCTGTTGGAACAATGGAATTTAAATCAATTCAGTGTCATCACAGTAAAATGCTCAAATCTTGTTGTGTCGCTTTAATTGCTGCTTTTCAGCAAGAATTAGGCAAGAAGGATTAGCAATAAAACCTGACTCTACTCCACGATTTCTTTCCCCTCTGCAATAACAACTGTTATGCCTCAGTTTCCCTATCGGATATAACAATGCACACATTACATCCGGATGAAGGAATGATTGTTTGTTAAATAAGTTGAAAAATGCTCAGTATCTTTATTTGTGATTACTAGAAGCTAATCTGGATTGGTTTTGAATTACATATTACAGGGGAGGAAGACATCATCTGATAACCAACTTCATTCTTTTTATGGAAATCATATGAAGTCCATGCTGTAGGACACTTTTTGATTGTTTTAGGGTTTGAGAAGAACATCTCYTTCTCAATTCCTCTGTTGTTTCATCATTTTGCCCTGTCTTCTACTGCATCACAAAGTATTGCCATCTGCAACTGGCAGGATGACTCAATTACCTTTCTCATATAAGAAAATCTCTGCTTCAGTGTAAAAGTATATTGCATTTACATAAAATTTATATGATAAAAGTATAGAGCAAGAAACTTCATCCCAAGCTGGATAGATTTTCAGCAGACGAGGCCTTTTTTCCCATTGTGCTAACACCAGTTTCTCTACAGGCACACCAGGATTCAAAGTGCTGATTCCATAGCACTGTGAGTTTTTAGCAGAGTTTTATATACCAGAAGAATTTTATTAAATCAATATTAACTCAGTCAGGTCCCTGCTGGATACCTGTCCACATCATAAGAGCCGCCAACTTGACTGGCACTTGCTGGCACCCATGTAGGAGCTCTCAGTGGGGAAGCCAAGGCCTGAATGGACCTGGGTCCTGAAATGCCCTTTCATCCCTACAGGTGGTCCTGGGGCTCAAGAGTGAGGTTCTTTCTTGGAGCAGTCCCATACCTTCTCAGGGGCTAAACAAATGACTTCAGCTTTCACCACCTTCAGGCCAAAACTTTCCAAGGGTTTCACTTTTTCTTTTTCTTATTCTCTGTCCTTTTTTCCTGAATAAACAAGCTAAAGTTTTGTTTGCTGGTTAAGAAAAGTTTCCAATTGTAATTTTGCATTTATTTGGAAAACAAAAGTGTACAAAGGATCAGGAAATAYATCCAGCAGCATTTGGGGCTTGAAGCTATGATGCATCTAAAAGATTCCTGCTTTCCTCTTACTTTCTTGCTGACTCTGTAGAGACATCCACAGGACCTTTTAGACAGAATGCAATGTGGCTTTAATAGTACTAAATGGCTTCCATTCTACTGGAGATTTGTTTGAGAAGGACTAGTCTGGAAAAACACTGCTGTGAAATACATGTTATTTGGAAAGAATCTGTATGTAAAATGYGTTTCCTTTACTATGAATTTGTCTTTTCTAACCTCACAATATTTAAAAAACATGGCAGAACAGGGTGAAGGTGTGCACTGGGCCTAATAAGTTTGCACTTTCTGACAGTATCTGAGTCTCTCCCATGTGGAAAAAGGAAGAGATAGTTATGAAAAACAAGCTGCAAACTGTGGCCACATGCAATGCACCCATTCACAATAGGCTGTTCAATTAGTTAGTACTGCTGGGCTTGCTTGGAAACTTTGCCCTAAGTCTTGAATTTAGTTGCCTTGTACATTTTCCACATAGCTCAACTCCTTCTTGGTTAGTCAAGAAAATAATTGCAGGATGTCTGAAACTTGCCCTTCCCCCAGCATCTTGTATCATAAAATAACTCCAGGCGCAATATGTTATGCAAGTCTGTGATCATCCCTCTAATTTCTTATAAAAGATATGACCTCGTTATCAATGAAGATATTTTTAAAATACTGATCATCTGAGTTAAAACCTCACGGAAAGAAATGCAAAATACATTCTTATCTCTCTTAAAGCCCAACTCAACATTGGCTGCACTCAATTCAAATTCCATGTGGTTTTCTTTGCAACCAAAACCAACTAYACTACTTTTGAAGATGCACAAAATACGAACTGAAATTTTGTGGTGCGGCCAAATTCTTGAGATTTATGCTACAATGTTTGAGGCTGTACTGATTTCACTAACACCTGAGAAAGAAATTTGTCTGCAAGGCACATATTTTTCAGGCTAATTCTAAAGATTTGTACAGTATAAAGTATAAATCAGGTGAGTTATTCAGCTKCATTTCAGGATTGTAACCTGAGCAGGTTGTGCAGGAGGATGTATTTTCAGATTGTGACACCTTTTGGTTTGTGTATTATCCACTGTACTTCTGATCAGTCTGGAAGCCATTTTATTCCCAAAGTTCGATATGGACTGCAATAGGTGTAAAATCAATACTCTTCCACAGAGGTTTTACATTTATTCTTTCTTTTTCTTTTATTTCGTTTTTATTTTTTTGTCTTCAGCCTGAAAGAAAGGTTTCTTCAGGTAAAGCTAAAGCTATATACATACATATTTTGCTCTTTATGCACCTAACAGGAGAGTGTCTGCGCTCTAAGAAGACAGAAGATCTGCAGCCCCCTCATTCCTTTTACCTTTGATGTCTTCAAGAAGTGACTGAAATATCAATATGTTTACTGAACACAGAGGAAAAACTACTTTCCCCAGGGTGAAGTAACTGGGTTTAGGATGGCTTACAAGAACCACCCCTATGGAAGAGGACGAGCTTCAGGGCATGTATAAATATGCAACAGATACACGTAGTCATCCTCCCAGCCAGAAGAAATGCTTCTGTTTAACAAGCACATTTCATATGCAACCTGGTTTAGCTTCTGCTGCACTAACAACTCCTTCAATTAAGCTATGCTGGTAGCCAATTAATTCACTTTTTTTTTCATATGATGGAGCAAATATAGGCAGGTATTTAACCCCTTTTGTGCCCTTGGGCCATCAGCATGCCTAACATGGGTGAGACTGTAATGGTAAATCCTCATAGATACAGTTTTTCTTCTGTTATATTAGGAGGTGACAAACTGAAGCAGCATGATTGAATATTGAAAAGGCTGGAAAACTTTATGGGTATCGCTACTACTAATAGCCACCTTATGTTTAAGTGAAATCTTTGCATGGGAGGATCTAAAAACTTCCCAATATGCATATAAGGATAATTTCACTTATCACTGAACTTCTCTGAAGCAGCCCTAGTGTGTGAAAGGAAGACTCCATCAGACAYACAACCAGCCCAGCATTCAGCGACAATCCTTAGTGCTACTCTATAACCTGCACATCAGGACATATGCTGTGATGATGAGGTGATAACTGTGTGGCCTTCCRCAGTTTATAAGGCACTAGTTGTCACCAGAGTTGTCATCAAAAGATACTTTATTCTTCTTTGTTCTTCCTGAGTACAGGCATCTTGTTAATTTTTCTAAAGCTATAAAGAATTAACATTATATATATATATATATATATACACACATATATATATATATACATGTATATGTATATATATATGTATATATAAATTCATTTTTCCATCTTCAGTACATTCAGTTTAAACACATCCATTCCATATCTACCTATACTAAATGCTGGACTAGGAGATATTTTCATGCACTCTCATTTCCATTTAAAATCCTGCTGGAAAATTGTGAAATATCTTTTTTTTTATGTGTGTGAATAGAGCCTTTAATGCTCGAGTTTAAATGAATGGTGTAGTTTTTGGCTAGGTGWCAAAGACTTAACAGAACTTGTACTATAGTCTTCTCACAGGAAAAAACAAATAGTTTCACACTGAGGTATTTGGAAACAGGTGTGCTGAACAATTACAGAATGTTACAGCTCTTGGAGGCAGCCCTCCAAGAAATTAAGGTCTGAAAATGTATGGCAGCACTATCACATTGATAAAATATCTACWGCCAAACCCCACTGGACAGGAGAAAACCTGACTGGAGGACAAGGGGAAGATGTGATCACGATTACGTCAGGGCATGAAGCAGAGTTGGTGCCAACAGGTCTGGGAGGAAAACGGTAGAAAAGCTTCATTTGGGGTGTGGTTTAGAACAGGAGATTAGCACTGTCCATTCCCAGTCCCAGAGCCAGCAGCACCCCACCTGGAGAGGCCAAATACCCTCCAGGCCACATTCTGCAGAGTGCCTGATGAAGCCACCACTGCTTATTTAATATGGAGCTACACAGCTCTGCAAACTGAGCAGCAACTGTTGGTGCTGATTCTCCTCTTTCCTAAAGCACTCCTTCCACACTCCTGTTTTACCATATCTCCATCCCCTTTCCATTCTCTGTTGAAAATCACATTCCCATGTTTCTCTTTCTTGGTTATGATCTAAGTCAGACAAACTCTTTTGCAGAAGTTGCAAAGACAAGATTTCACCTCCACCTCATGATTTCTAAAAAACATCCAGAGACAATAGCATTTCAAAGTTGTTGTAAGTCTGCAAAGCAGGAACCCAGCCTTCAATACACCCCCTGCAATATTCTCCTGGTCTTACAAAAATGATCTCTGTCCCCAGGAACATCTTCATAACAAATCCTTACCAGGATCTCTTAACTTATTTGCACTTTTACACTTTGAGGCAAATACTGTCAGAAACTAACTGGTCTTGTTCATCAATTCTGATTTATCTGCCACCTGAAGACAAGGTGATCCCGCCTCTTCACCCCACAGATCCACCACTTTACGTGCACAATGCTTCCATGTGGCGTAGAGGGGAATTCCTCCCTGACTCTCKCCACATTCAGGTTATGGCCCTATCATTATTTTAGCATGTGTAGCTACACATTTTATTACTGGTCACAAAATTATTCCTCTCCATTTTCAAATCCAGCCGCTCTGTTTGACTCCGTGACCTCCAGTGGCAGCAGATCCCAGAGACAATTCTCCGCCTTTGCCAAGGCTGCAACAGAATGTTTAATGTTGAAGGATGAAAACACATTATCCGATCTTTGATGTTTAAAGAGAGAGGAGAGACCTCAAGACCTTTCTGCATATTATACAGTTTAACACATTTGTATGCTCTCGGCAGAGCTGGCATGTCTTATTCAAGGTCAGCTCTGCTCCACACTCTGGTCAAGCAACCTCCCTCCCCAAGTTTTCATATTTCAGTTGCAAACCAAGATGCTTGAGTGGGAAGCCAGCCTAAAACAAATGAGCAAATAGAAACAAACCCTAATATTTTGTCCTGCTGCTGTGTATCTCTGAAAAGCTGAGTTCAATAGCGCCCTGCGTGCATGGACCAAAAAAAGTGGCTGGAAAGATGGGCCAGTGCCCTCGGCCMYAGGAAAAAAAAAGCACAGAAATGCACATGCAYTCACATAAGATGGAGTAAGAAGTAATTTTACTTTACAGTCTAAGACAGCATCATCAGCTGCATGAAACAACTAAGAGACAGAAAAAATAAACACCATTTCAGACTCTGGGTATCCATGATCCTCTTTGGGCTTGTGAAGGGAAAGGCTGTTCCCACCCAAAACTGGTGAGATTTTCTGCTCTTTTATGGCTTCTAATGGGGCAGAGTCATCCTAATTATTACTTTATACTGTGAATTTTTATCAGATGTTGTTGAAAGTAAAGTATATTTTTCTGAAGAAAACTATCCTTTCTTTGTTAAAGAAACCAAAACATAAGACCACAGTCATTCTGTTTTGTGCTAACCAAATGATTTTAGACATTACTTTTTTTAAAATAAAAATAATAAAAAAGATATTTTAGCTCTTCATCAGATGATATGTATCTACTGTGTTTGGCAGTTCCTCTTTTTGGATCTGCCATTCCAGCTGAYATCACACTCAGCTGGAAAAGTGCACACAAGGTGTAGATTGCCCAKTGATTTTGTTGGCAGCATTCACAGAATCACAGAATATCYTGTGCTGGAACGGACCCACGAGGATCATCAAAGCCTGACTCCTGGCCCTGGACAGGACAGCCTCAAGAATCACACCAAATGATTAATTATGTGATGAGTTATTCATTTCCTTTTTGTTATTGGAGGGGTGGAAAGTGACAATGGAAACTAATGATAAAACATCACTACCACATTATATTACTGCATGACATGCAGATAATATGTACACACACTCAAATATACACTCACACACAAACTCTTTTGCACCACTTCTTTAGCAATCTTTGTTGTATGAAAATATAAGGCATTATAATCCCCATACAAAATTAATTACAGTCAGAAATTCCCACATTCGTATTTTCAGAGGGTTACCAGATAGGATTTTAATTTGGCTCTGCTGCCTTTTCAAAATAAAAGCTCTTTCCCTAACATTTATGAGGCCTCTAAAATTAATTGCATTCATCTTTATCAAGTCTTGAAACTGGCTGATATATTTAAATGAGCTAAAATTAAAAGGTTTGAGGCAACTGAAGTCTCTTCAATAAACTGAAGAAAATTTTCTAAAAGACTATGGAAGCAGTATTGACCAAATCTGTAAGGAAAGATTTTAAAACTAATGAGTTGCCAAGTGGATACTTTTCTTAATTATTCTTCCTTCCAAAGAATTAGTGAGTAAAAGGCTTAAAGAAGATGAAGTAAAATTTGAATGTTACCCACAGTCCATAAATAAAACTTAAATTAGTCTTTCATTTGGCCCGTGATAATTCTATTATATACCCTGCCGTATTCTAATGTCTTTGTCTCAGCTTTCTGCAGCTCTTCACTACCAAGAGATGTGACCTTTACTACTGGAGGAGACTYRGAATATGCTTCAGCCTATAAAAAAMCTGAAGTGCATTGCTACTCTTCTCCACTTGTTTGGGTTTTTTATTGTTATTATTTTTTGCTTTCATGGTTAAATGTTGTAAGTATTTTAAGGTTTACCCTTGGAAATGGTAGTCAGGGGTGGTGGGTTCAGCTCTGAGCTCTGTCACAGCCTCAGGAGGCAGAAGCAAGGAACCAGACTGAGTGGAGGTGGCTGCTTTCCCTGGGGCCCAACCCCTCTGAAACAGGCACCATCAAGCTGTGGTTTGTGGACCCCTGAGGCTCAGAGAAAGACAAATATACTGYCAGGATGGACCGAAAGTAGCACCATCACTGGAAAATTGCTGCAGGACTCTGATCAGAGACAGATTGTCATGTAGGTCAGTGAAAAGACACTTGCCCAGCAAAAAAAAAAAAAATACCCTCTTGTGGAATAGAATTCTCTGCCTGAATACAACTTTATTTTTTCTGCATCTGAATTCCCAGCCAGAAATGAGATGGAGTAGTGGGAATGCTGGGAATGTTTCCTACCTTGTCTTCTGTGTTTATTTTATAAAACAATAAGCTCACAGATTCTTTACACAGAGTTTCTTCTGTTGCTCTTTTACTTGCAGTTATGAGGACCATTGAAACATTGATCACTGGTGAGCTCCTTCTCCATTCAGAGCTCAGGTCTCCAAAGCCTCATCGTGCATCTGAGTGAGGAGAGCAGCTCTGACTCACACCACATGTGGGAACTCTGGGCTCAGGTTGTGTCGAGATGCAACAATTTAAAATAAATGCAAAAGTTTGAGACCCTCAGAGCCRCTTTCTTCACTGTCCCAGATTTTCCTCCCAGGTAAATACAGGATTGAAACACAGCTGGGCCTAGAGGGTCAAAATTTACAGGTTTTTATTAATCCACTCGTTGGAGGCCAAGAGCTAACATCTGTTTTATGACAGAGCTCACTATTATTATTGTCTACCACACAGTGTAGTCAATAGATGTGCCCAGGAAATTAATCTGGTGCCATAGAAACAGGTGAGGTAAAAAAATAGTTTTCATTTAGATCCGTGACAAATTCACACAAGAGCTGAGTTTCTCTAATGGCTGGAATGAGGAGGTACAAGCTATGGCAGCTCTAGGCAGATTCTTATTTTGACAGAAGCAATGACTCACTGTGTGACCATGGACAAGTTGTTCAATTTTCTTGTGCTTTAGTCAACAAAACTATAAAATTAGTAAAAGACAAAAAAAAAAAAAAAAKAAAAAAAAAAAAAAAAAAAAAAAGAAAAAGAAAGCAAATCCCCAGATTTTACTGAAAAACAAATCCTCTTCTGAGCTCAGCTGGTGAATAAATGACAAAAACAAGATGAAACATGGGTGTAACCCACAGCTTTGCCAAATATACCACAAAAATATGGAGAGGTAGAGAGGAATAGAAGGCAGAGAGAAAAAAAAAGAACAGCAGGCACACTGAAATGCCCCAAAGCACATGAAATCATATGAACAGAAACAAGTCCTACAAAAGAGAGCATGGATGCCCACAGGGTTGTGAGTAGGAGGCTGCATTCCAAAGAAAAATAGCAATCAAATGATCTAATGCTCTTTTCATCACAAGCAGCCTTTAAAACTAGATAGTGGTTKTCTCATCTTTTCATGGGGTGCAGTGTGACAACTATTTGAATGTGTCTGGAAACAATGCCAACCAGGCTTTATCCCAGTTAATGCCAGGGGTTTGCCTCACGGGAGAAATGTGGGTGCCTAGAAGCCACCAATGCCAACCAGTGACAATGTCCTGTTTAACTTTATTTTGTGACACCTTCTTGGCCAGGGCCACATGAAGAAACAAGGGGATCTTATGCGTCACTCACGCTGAGCAGATCCTTGGAAAGCAAACAGGAGGAGGATGCCTCAGCCCTGGCTGCAGCAGCCAAGTGGCTGTAATGGAGTGAGAACATGAAACGAGCAGGAAAACAATGAACAGCGGAAAAGTCAAAGTTAGGCCTGCAGCAGAAGAGAGGCTACAAAGGTATCTTCAAAGGGTTTTCTGGAGGATAAAAAAAAAAGGAGCAGACAGCATACATATTAATGAACCAGAAACAATATTGAAAAACAACCTATTATCCTTACTCAGATCAAAAGAACATGAAGATTAACACCTCAGACATCAGACCCCTGCAACAGGAGAATGGGTTTAGCAGCAAGCCTGCTTCTCCTGTCTTCCTTTGTTTTTGTGACTGGGGCCAGGCAAAGAGGGGGCAGATTTGCTGTGAGGCACAAGTGAGACTACAGCTGCATAGTGGAAGGTAAAAAAAAAAAAAAAAAAGCATTAAAACTGAGCAAAGACTCAACAAAATCTGGATGAGCATGGGAAGAAAGTGAAAATTAAATTATATGGGCTCCAGTGCTAAAACAAGATTTACTGTCTTGTCTTGCATGAGGGGAGTGCTGGAGCACTCAGGGAAAGATGTGGAATTATTTGCACACTCCTCACTAAACTGCTAAAGGGCTTCCTGGTGGCTGCCAATCTCTTCTCCCATCCTCCCACCCCAGARCCCTCTTCTCCTAGAAGCCCGTGAKGCTCCYGGGCTTTGCAAGAGAAAGAGAATCCCACAGTGCTTATCCCTGCAAAGGCTTTTTTGTCTGAAAATCAGAGTCATCCTCTGCTGGGGATTGTATCCCCTTGCAATGGGAATGGCTCCATCATCTGACACATGTTTTCCATATTTAATTTTTTTGATAGATAAAATACCAACCTGACCAAATTAGATTTTCTCGTACCAATTTTCTACAGCACAAACTATTATTTTGGAACTCCTGCCTGGTGCATGAAACCATTCCTGTACAGTTRGGGTGTTTATGATAATAAACAAGAGCTACTCTAGAAGGGGTTACAGTGAAGGAAAGATACCTTTATGATGGCAACAGGGACACATTCATTCTCTGCCAYAGACTTCACAACAAAATCCTTTTTTCTAGACACCTATCATTTGCTAGCAGCTGACATTTGCTCATGGTATTGAACTTCACAACATCATCTCATTTTCTGCACTCATACATGCACTGACAAAGAAATAGGGTCAAAATACAAAGTTAGAATTGAGCACATTTTTCYTAGCAACTATGATGCTTCAGAAATTATACAATCTGGTAACAAACTTAGGTTTGCATCAAATAGGACTGAACAAAATTTCTGCCTTCCTGAGTGCAACAGAAGTTTTGCTGCTGATGGCAAAGATTTTCACTTTATTTCATATGGAGGATTCATTAGGAAATAGGTAGCTGTCTTACTTTTGCCACAGCCATTTTGATCATTCCAGACATTKAAAAGATTATCCAGACTTTTCCCAGCTTTGATAGGAAGAGAGTCACTGCTTACAAGGTAAAACATGGGAAATTTTAGATTGATTTGAGGAAGAATTTTTTCAAGATGAAAACGAACAGCCACTGGAGCAACTGGCCAGGCAACTGTGGGGCCTCTGTCTCCTGAGATAGTAAAACTTATTTGGGCACACTCCTGAGTACTCTGATCTGAACAGAAGAGTTTGAAGCAGGACACTGGACTAGATGAACTCTGGAGCTCCTTTCCACTCCAAACTGTTGTGTGGACCTGCAGAAAGTTCAGTAACTTATCACATAACTGCACTGTGTGGATTCCATCTCTGCTCCTAACAGTCCTCAGACACTGCTGAAAACAGTGCTAAATACTAAAAATAGAGCCAGAACTGATGAACAGAATTAGAACCACTTGCAGGAAGATGCAGACTTTGGTCCAAGATGCTGTTTTGCACAGAGAAATGCTGTTGTGCAAAAAGGTTTATAATTTAACTAGACCCTCATATATTTTACTGGAAGTTTGCATGGGTGCTGTGAAACACGCTCCAAACTTCTTTTTGCACAACAGAAATGTCATAAAAACCTTTGCTTTACCATCAAGAAAGTGGACCAAGTTCTGGGTTGTGCTTCAGCTTCTTCAGTGTCAGTAGCAAACAAATCTCAAAGACAGTGGAGAGGGACAGGACCTGTTCCAGTGCTCTTCAGTCTTGCAAAGCTTCTTCCTCTTCAGAYTGAGTGGGAATTTTTCACATCAACAGACTGATGCCTGACATTTCTAATGCTTCTTGGTTAGGCCTGATTTGAAATACCAAAGCTTTTTTGTGGTATTTTTGTATTTCTATTTCCAATTTTCCCCCTCTCCAGATTTTCTTACCTTCTTTTTCCATATATTCACCCTCTGCCTCACTCCTAAGAAAAAGAAGGTAAGAAAGAAAGATGTAGAACTTGCATTTCTGTGTAGGTGGGAGGAATTAGCAAACAGTTTTTCAAATTTCCATTCCTGCTTCAATCAGGACTGTTCTAGTTTTATACACAAAATCTGCAGACCCCATTTTCCAGTTGGTCCACCAGTAAGTAGGTTTCAGATGCCTCCTGAAAGCCACTCARACCACTGAAGTCTTCATGGGTTAACCCATCAAAAATTACTATTTATTCAATTGTATTTAATGCCAAGCAAAAATATATAGCAAGTGGTTAACTGTATGATGGAAAATAATGAATAAAAGGTTTAAGCAGATGAGTCACAACAGATCATTGTTTCCTAAAGTCTGAGACATATCCCCTTGTGGGGCATGAGGAGCWAACAATGGGTCACAGAAGATGAATACTTTCAAATGGGTGTGTATTTAACATTGTGGTAATTCTTGCAGGAGAAGCAAAGGTTTTTTCTTAATGCAGCAGAGCTTGGTTTTCAAAAGTTTGGGAAACAATTCAGTACATCATGGTCTGAGGCAGTAGGTTTCTATCAGCCCATGATACAGGGAGGCTGTTTCTATAGGAATTTCAGGAAATTTTTGKACCTAATGGGGGTTCCCATGATCACTGAATAACAGAACAAAAACGTGACCCCACTAATCTGGCAAAATATGCAGTTATTTTCTGAGCTACCTGTGAACTGAGAAAAAAGAAAATAAGAGAGGTTTTAAAAAGACAGATGRGAGGGATGAATTCTTAACATACTAAATGGAATAGAAATTCTTCCCAGACTTCAGTACATCCATCACTCAAGTGATGCAGCWCACTTAAAAAGTCCAACTGCAATTCCTCTGACTCCCACGCTGTGGTTTCAGAATGGGACCRGAGGTTAAATGAGCCAGCCCTTACAGCTCATGCTTGAAACTCAACAGCTCTGAAATTTCTCCTTAAAGGCTGCATTCAAACAGGAGCTCAGACCCACTAGGGAAGGGCTGTTTCTATCCTGCTATGAAAGCAGCATTGCTCTCCAGTGAAAGCTGTATTTCTGTATAAAATATGTTGTATCCTCCTGACATTAGTCAGGAGTCAGAGTTTTCAGCTGTCTCCTTAGGTTGGATTYTTGAGAGCACCCATCCACATATCAACAAAAAAAACCTGTCAAGTTTTCAACATAGCCAAGAACAATACAAAGTTTTCTCACAAATTAGGCCAAAAGTCTCACAAGGGCTGGAGGTCCTTTCAGAGGGTTCTGCTGAAAAYAGTGGGTTCAGTTGTGGGCATCAACCATAGACCGTCTGGCACCCTACTGCACTAAGAATATTCCACCATTTTTCTCTCCCATCCATCAGCCACCGACATCACTAGCAAAGATCATAAGCTTGAACTTTAAGGAATTAAAGTTAACATTTACTTACACTCACCAAGTTCTCGTCAGATATATGTAGGCAGGCACTTAGGTGTGACACAGCCTTTGTTCTTCCTACTACCAYAAAAAAGATACCCTGCTATTCTTTATTGTTATCCTAACCCAAGTGTAATTTTCAAAGCTCCATAAGCCATTTTTGGTCCAGGAAATGTAAAGGCCAAATTGTGTTAGCCATTTATTTCTAAAGAGAGCTGCTAATCAATTCCTAGTTGAATTTAGTCTAATATAACAGTTCTAAAATATGTTCTATTGGCTGTTAGTGCTCTCTGGGGATCTGCCATGTGGTCCACATTTTGAGGTTTTTTCTTTCAGCTATGAAAACTTCACTAAAAGTTAACTTTCAATTAAAAAATGGAGACACATCATTTAGGTCAGGGTCTGGACTGAGATGAAGAAGACTGGAGTTTTGTTCTTGGTTGCACAACTGACCTCTTGTGTGGTCTGGGGCAAGACACCTCCTCTTTGTCTGGCTTATTTTGCTCTGCTTTTGTTGCCTTTTGGCAAATTGAATAAAGAATCTTMAGTGAGTAAGTTGTGTCTGACCAGCTTGACTGCTTCCTACAATAAAATTACTGGAACTGTGGAAAAGTACAGAGAAGTAGATGTCATTTGCCTTGACTTTAGCAAGACTTTAAGCACTGTGTCCTGCAGTACACTCACATTTAAGTGGAAATCCCACAGCTAGAAAGCATGGACAACTTGTTGACTAAAAAGTTGATTGGATGTTSAAGGCTCAGAAGATTGTGAGCAGTTGGTCATGCTCTGAGTGCCTGCAATGGGACCTGGACTGTTAACAACTTTATTAACTTCATGTTGGACTGACTCTGCAGATGCTATGTACCTGCAAACTAAGTCTCATTCAGCTCATTGTCATTGCACATACACTGAATATGTGAGCAGGTCACAGCACACTTGAGAAATCACTCTCCCCTGGACAGAGTTGAGAGACCTTGCTCTGCCATGTACCACTGTGCCCTTACCATCTCTCTTCAGCATATTCAGGGAAGTGGCTCTAAATCCTTCTTGAGAGCTGTTGTGTGTTATTAAGAAGCTGAAGTATTACAAGGTGCTTAAATAATCACTGTGCCAGAGAACAGGAGCAAGCAATGGAGAAAAAGGCTTTTTAGCCATGTGGCTGAGGGGGCTGCATTCCACAGCCTTCTCCACACAGTGTCTGAGAGAAAAGGGAAGAGCCACTCACACAGAGCTGACAGCCCGTGGAGCAGGAGTGCTTGCAGGATACAGAGGTTCACATCAGGTGCAGAAGGAAATTTTACTTGTGCCTACTGCATTGTAGGGAAAAAGATGCCCTTGGGAAGAGACTTTTGCCCCTGCAAAACCCTTGTRTTCTGCCCCTGTTCTAAGGGCACACAAGGAGCTGGGGGGTCACTTCTCAAGTAATTGTCATGTATATGTACATACATATACATACATATATACATATATCATTCCCCATAACAGCTGCTAGGTAAAAAGCACTGTCACCTCTGAAAATCTGGCAAATCCCAGTCCTCTATTTCCTTTACTTTTCTTCCTCATGCTTTAAAATGAACATTTTTGTTTTGGATGAAATGGAATGTATGTTTGCATTTTACACTAAATAAATGTTTTCAGATTTCCATTTTGGCAAGAAAAACAAAAAAACGAAGTTCCATTTGGTTTGACTCTAACTTATTTTTTTTCCTCCCTCTTTTTTAGTTTCGGCACTCTAGCTGAAAAAAACTACAATTATTCTCACAGCCTTAGTCACACGTTTTCCAGGCAGTGCCTGAAATGTTTCCTTTCAACTCTTTGCAAGCATTTTATAGGTTGTCATTTCACTGCTGCTTCAAGAACAAGAGACTGCAATTCTTCCAAGTGAACAGCTTCGATGACTTTCCTGACTGATGCAAATGTGTTACACTGTTGACAAATACTAACCATGAGAGTTGACTTGGCTATAGCTGTTTGCTGTAACTGGTGTTTCCCCTGAAAATTCTCCTCCCACCCATCAAATGGAGCATTCTGTCTTAACAAGTTAGGGTTTAATATTTTTTTTGTGTGTGCCTTATCTTTTATCTAGACAAATAAGAACTGATTAGTCTGCAAGAACCATAATTTGTGACTTAAATGGCTGTAAATTACTCCCTGATGAGAAGCACTGAACGCACATGGAGGCCGGTATATCTCCTACCTGTAAAAACACACTGTAACACATGGACAGGGTGACATGGACATTTCAACTATAACTCTATATACCTTTATTTCGGAGAAGAAACAGTGAATGTTTTTGATCCCCAAGCCTGTCAGTGTTTAAGAGACAGTGTTTGGACAATGCCCTTCATGTCTTTAACTTGATCAACCCCGARTTGGTCAGGCACTTGGAATAGATGATCCCTGTAGGTCCCTTCCAAATAAAAAAGTCCATTCTATTTATTTCTTTAAGCACTGMCAACAACTATGGTCCACAAAGAGCCCTGAAGTTCCTGGCCTGAGGAATTTTCAATCTAACTTATCACATGACAAAGCATGTGAAGAGATCCAGTGGATTGCAGAGGCAGAAGTCTCAAGCTGTACAAAATGCAATCCTGCCCCTGCYTCCAGGCCAAATTCCTGATGTGGAAAATGCATCTATATGTACAGACCCAAGTCCTGAGCCAACTCCTTAAAACACACAGATTGTTAAAAAGATAAAGGTAGCAATTTTGCCACTGTGGTTTAGCTGCCGCTGTTGGTGCTAACAGGCTTCAAGAGGAAGCAAATCTGGTGAATCCTAATTCTGACTCCATTTTCAAAAGTGGTTCTCAGCCACATCAAAATTACTACAAGGAAAAAAAATTAAAACAACAAATAAATTAGTTTTAACACTACTAATCCGCATGGATTAACAGCCATAACTCAATTTGAGAGAGATGACTGGATTTTCATAGCACATGCAGACACACACAAAATAGACATGAGGATATTTGGGCTCAGTTAAATATTTAAATAAGATCAAAATAAAATTAAAATAGTTTTTGTATTTCATATTTGTATTTTTAATTGACTGGAAAATGGAAATAAGACATTGAAATACTGTGTTAATATCTATGCTATCTCCACTGGCTATGCAAAGATTTGCTTCTGATTTTAAAGTTTCTCAGCTCAAGAAGATGTAGATTTTCTTGGCAACAGCTGCTGTGTAAAATATTCTGAGATAGAATTTTTTATCATAATTAATAATAGATGAAAATTTCTGCGTTTTTGATGTTCTAAACTCTATGCTGTTTGATTTACGATGTCTTTATAGTTGTTTTTCTAGTAATTCTATGCCTCTTTCTGTTGGTATAAGGCTGGTCGTCTCTTTTATTTCCCTAGTGGAGTTGGTACAGTACTCTTTTCTTCCTTCTCTCGCCTTCCTTTTCTGTAAATATATTTCATAAAGTTCCCCTTTCTTCCCTAATGAGACTGATTCCTACATTCTCCAAGTTTGTTGCTGTGGAGTTTTCTTTTCTTTCTATTTTTTTTCTTTTTTAATCTCTGCACAGGGCAATAATAAAACTTTGGTGGGGGCTATTGCAGYGAGGAGCGTGTTTTACCCATATTCTCTGTAATGAATATTTCAAACTGGATGGTGACTGAAGGGGTGCAGTTTGGTTCAGGTGTTGAGGTTTTTTGGCTCACGTTAGGATTCTTTCCTTTGGTGCTGGGGTTTGAAGAATGTGTGCCTTGCAAAACTTATTGGATAAGGCTCCAGGATGCGTATTTTGTGAGAAGTTGGATACAGGTCCATACAGATATTACTGAGTGCACAGTCCCAGCTCTGGAGATAGTGGATCTGTCATAGATGGGGTGTTATTGATAGCTGCAGTTAAAAGTGTAAAAGAAGTTCAGGAAATTTTTCAGGAAATGCTTAGACCTTAAAGGGAACTGTTTTGAATAAGCCTGTCCAGTTATTGATATCTAAAAATAATTTTAAAACAAAGAATCAGAATTTTTTTTCAGAAATGTATTGATAGAACATGTAGTAATACGTGTTAAAACTGAAAGAGGGGAACTTTAGGTTAGAAATTCTTCCCTGTGAGGGTGGRTAGGCCCTGGCACRGKTTACCCACAGAAGCTGTGGCTGCCCCATCCCTGGCAGTGTTTAAGGCYRGGTTGGATGGGGTTGGAGCAACCTGGGTTAGTGAAGGATGTCCCTGTACATGGCAGGGGCAGTTGACAAGAGGTGATCTTTAAGATCTCTTGTATCACAAACCATTCTGTTATGCCACAATTCCAAGAATAAAGCAGCTTCAGAGAAAACGGGCACTTGATGGGATTGGGAGGCCCTGACTTACCTGGGAAACCAGGCTCAGAGAAGCTCAGCCCACTGAGGACCATCTAGGCAGGGTGGGTATTCATAAATGCAGGGAATTTTTATTTAGAAATAAAAAATGCCCTCAAAATCATCTCCAAATGAAAATTAAAAATACCCTCTGTGGTTCTTTCTCAGCATTATTGCAGCATGGAAGCTCATAAAATTTCACCAAAGAAGCCACTGTTGCAAGCATAAGGAAGGATTAAGAAATCTCATCTTTTCTCATGCACTCCCTGCTTCCCTGTTCCAGTGCCCAGCAAATTTAAAAGGACATGTCCACCCTCCCTCTGTAATACCCTTTAAAGCAGCATTTGTGCATCATGACTGTCAATTACCTCAGGAACATCTGCAGCAGCATCACTGTTTGGATAGCTGGTTCTCAGTATATATTCTTACAGAAGAACAAGCTTTGCCCCTTATATCATTCAGCTTCTGTGGTTTGGGTTTTCTTTTTTTCAGTAAAATCTATATATTTGCCTATATTGCAACGTGCCATATGGGTGTACTCATGGTAGTGTGGCTTTTTCTACTGACTGCATTATTTGTAATACTGCACTTTCCATAAAAGATTTTGGCAAAGGCAATGGAGAATCATAGTTTAAATATAATATTATTAATTTACCATCCATCCTTTCTTCCTTTCCCTTTTATTTTCTTTTAATTTTTTTTTGTTTTTTTTGGTTTTTTGTTTATTTTGAGCTTAAAAAACAACCACTAGTTCAGAGACACTGATTTCTTCTTCAATAATTCCAGGAAATAATATTCTGGCATTTCTCAGTAAATAGGGCCTTTCAAAAGCTATGCCAGGGTGGTCCATGATTATCTTTCTACAACCAGGCTGTTCTCAGGCACTGTTTTCTTCTCAATAAAAAAAAATTCTCACTGAGAAATACGTGTCCTTCAAATCAATGCAATTTTCAGTGTTGGTCGGGAAGTAAGAGTTAGGCTTATTAAATAGTGTTCACTTTCATTTTAAAACTACCATCATTGCTGTTTTAGAACTTGACAACTGTTACCTGTTACTGTAAACTGACAAACTGTTTATCTGTTAATTTGAGAAACGTTACCACTGCATTAATACCTGGCATTTATGAAACATTCTTCATCCTGAGGGATCTGTTCATGTTACTCAGAGCCTGACCAGGCATAGACTCAGCTCCAAGAACAAATCTCCCCAGTGGGTTCCTGTACATATTTCAGCATTTTGCAAYGAGTTCTGTGTGAAATAAGGAAAGATGAGGAAATTTATCAAAAGCATGTGGCAGTCTGAAGCATCAGGAACCTATTGAGGCAAYTAAATACTCCAGGCAAGGGTTTGGCCTCACCCTTTGTGGCAGGGGAAATACATTCATGCATCACACGAAATTACTTTGTCTGAMTGTGGTAAAAGAAAATTAATTTTACATTCTACCACTGCCTCTGGTGTAGCAATAGCCTAATATTTGTAACAGTGATGAGTTTGGCAAAGTCTGATTCAAGCAGGCTGGAAAGGATGATTTAAAAATAARTACTAAGTATTCTCTACTCTCATAGACCTGCTCCACTAATGCCCGAAACTTCCCATGTTCTTTCTTTTTTAGCTCATCTATGGTCTGAGGACCAAACTGGGCCTTACATTCCTTTATGCAGTTATGTTCAGGAGAACACAAACAGGAACAATCCATTAAAATGGCCCTGATTGCAAAGGTAGGAAAGACCACAGATGAAGCAGATGGTATTTGTGAACATGCCTAAAGATGAGTACTAATTGCATGGTGTAATAACAGCAGCAACAATAACAAATATGAATAGTGATGAATGATCACTTCTRTAAAGATAAGGGATTAAGCAAGAAAAATTATATATATCTTTATATCAAAATATAGAAAAACTAAGCATATTAAACCACTGACTACTGCAGTTGATCACAAATTCTAAGTGTCTTGCAAAAGAAAATAATTGTTYCTTAATAGTCCCAGCAATAAAATATTTTTCTAGCATTGATTCTTAAAGTACGAGTAAATGGTATACAAGCAATGAACAGACCCATAGCTGCCCCATGGGTATTTTAAACCTGATAAATATGTTTATTACAAGTGCTTGAGGTATTACAAAGGCTAAAAAGTGGCTCACCAGTCCAAAAGACTTGAGAACCTCTGGCTTAGGAGAAGAACAAGGAGAACAATCTTGTTGAAATGACAGGAACATATGCAGAAAAATAATTCCTATAACAGTTTGGTCAGGTTAGTAGGCTGTCCAAACACCCCGTGGTTTTTAATAACCATAAAAAAAGAAGTTATTTTTGTGTTTTACTTGGAAWTGTACCTTCTTGGCAGTTGCAGATCCAATGATATCTTTTATTCAGCAAAACATTTGCATATTACTGACTCAGAAATCAGGTCAAAGATTCACTTGGCAATCCTCTGTGTGCATTATCCAACCTCAAAATGCTCTATTTACAAGTTCAGATGAGATAACCACTTACAAGTGTGACGGATGCCTGAACTATTCCAGAGGTGCTCACTTAGTCATAAATGTTTTGGACATAAATTTTAATCAGAGTTAATAATATTCAGAACATAATTCTAACAGTCCAACAGTTTATGGATAAAAAATTCAGGGTTTATCAATAAATGTAAAAGTTCCATTTGTTCTATTACACCAACTGGGACCATTTTTTTTATGAAATAGATTTCTTTTATGTGTCCATTAACATAAGATTGGAACAAAACTCTCGAGTCATCAAGGCCAAACAACCATCCAACTATCATAAACAATCACATCACGTTATCTCTTACACAGAGATTGACTGAACTGCCTTTTACAAGTAGTTCCATTTTTATTCCTGCTACATCCCTGAGGGTGSTGCTCAAAACTTCAGTAATTTCATGTTTGAGGACTTACTTTTGTCTTCTAACTTCCTGAAGTTCTTGTGACTGCTTAAATGCATTTAATCTTTTATCCTGGCAATGAGTTTATTGCCACTGGTTAATTATTTTGATGCTCTAAGTACAGAAATGACAGAAAGACCACACAACAAAAACATGCAGTCCAAAGAGCATCCACAAAGCTCCCTATCCCTCTTCCTTTTAGATACCAAAGAGGAGAACATAGCAGGGAGGAGTGTAGTCACTCCATCAGTTCAATCACTCTTGTGTTACTTCTGTGGTGCCCTTCATGCAGAATGATCATAAGGAACTTCACTTTAAACTAAACCCAAACACTTACCAAACTGCAACAGAAGGAAAGCAGAATAAAACAAATTAGTTAAGACTGAGGCTTAAAAATGCCGAGGGCCCTATTAACTATAAAAAGCTTACAGTGTCTGTGTATGAATGCATTTCCAAGCACGAGAGAGAAATTRTATACATGCATGAAAAAAAGAAGGAATTAAGAATCCATGCTGCTTCAGGAAGATTGTGCATTTCATTCTTGAGTTGCAAAAAAAAAACTTCCCTTAAAAGTGTCCCACATTCAAGAATTTAAGACCTTCTTAGGCTATCATCCAGATAAACATAGGTAACAAAGCTGGCCTGGAATAGCTGAAAATCTCTCAGAAATTCAGTTATGGTTCAGGGCATGGGCTTTTGCATGGATTTAGTGTGGGGCCTAATCCATTGGGAGGGAAAAGCGTGGCACAGCATTCCTTGTGCTCATAAATACTGGAAACAGGCAAAGTGCAAATTAGCCRGAATTGGCCAGACCCATATCTGTTACAACCTCAGATTAAAAGGCTACAACTACTGGCAATTTTATGGATCATGCTGTGCTAATATTTTGCTAATGTTTTGCTAGGGAGGCAGGAAAAAGAATTGTAAAACTTCCCTTGTATCTTGACAGAAAGCCAGGGGAGAAAATCAAGGAAGGAAGAAACACAACCAGGTACAGACAACCTGCTGAAAAATCATTGAGAGCACAATGCCATGCAACCATTTCTTTCTTTGTCACCCCACCATTCTGAGCAGTTTCCATGSTGGAAAATAAGAGATAAAGAGGTTTAAAAGGCTCTGAGAAGTGGTTAGGGAAGGGTAATCTACGGGGAAAGCAGAGTTGATGCTGCTATCCCAAGAGTAGGATGGGAGACAGCCTGTGTGGCTGAAGAGACAAATCTTGAAGAGATTTGGAGATGTCAGAGTCGAGCTCACTTTGGTGTAGTAAGGGGGAAAGTGTGATACAGAGGTGTTTCTGTTCAGGTCCAGTATTTAAGATAACTGGTCTAGGTAAGGTAGAAGACCAACAAGACCACAGAATCATTGAGTCACAGAACAGCCTGGRCTGGAAGRTACCTTAGTGATCTCCTCACTCCCAACTAGGAACCTTCCACTACACCAGGCTGCTCAGAGCCACATGCAAACAACTTCTCTGGGAAACCTGTTCCACCACCCTCACAGGAAAGAATTTCTTYCCAATATCCARTCTAAACATACTGCCTKTCAGTGTGAAGCCATTTCCCCTTGYACTGTCACTCCAGGACCTTGTRRAGAGTCTCTCTCCATCTTTCCAGGAGGTTCCTTTCAGGTACTGCACCCTCAGCCCACGCGGACACAGCCRCTGTGTTGTGACCACATCAGGAACAAAGTTGATTAAAGGACATCAAAGCAAACTAAGTATTTCTGCCAGGGCTCCTTTTATTGTGAAATGAGAGTGTGCATCTCTGAATAAAATTTAAAATAATAATTTTTTAAAATCTTAAGCAGAAACACTCAACTACGGAATAGCTTTTCAGCTATAAAATCATACCACTGCTTTTTCTCAGCAGGTTAACTCTGTAGAACAGTCCTTACTGAGGTAAGATAACCCGAGGGRAAAAATACTGTCAAAATGTAATTTAAAATGACATCAGAAGGAATTTTGAAAAAGTTCTCTGTGTTGCAGGGTGGTGGTAGGAAAGTAGTGTCTCTAAAGAGCTATTTTTCCTGAACAAAAAGAAGAATATTTGTAGACTTTTGAAAAAAACTTTGCCTATAACATTTATTGGGTTTGCTAGTTCAAAGAAATTACAGAATGTAGTGATTTAAAGACCAGGAAAAACTAAAATTAAAAAATAATATAATTAAGTTTTTCAGCTAGTGAAAGAATGTATACAGATTTGCTGTTACCTTAAAAATCTGAACAGTCTCTAGCAATTTTCAGTGTTTCTTGTCACTCAAAAAATACCATATTTAAAAAAAATTAAAAACAAAGTGTTTAAAGAAGAACATTAAGCAGATTACATCCTTGCCACTAATTAACAGCACAAGTAGTAAATACTTAATAAAGGCAAGCTGGTTACACAAAAATGTAAAATGGCTTTACATTAATTGGCACATTTTAGGATTATTGATGAAAACTCAACTGATTGAATAATATAGGCCACAAAATTTTAACTAGTGATTCTTGAATCAAAATATAGAAGATACAAATGAAGCTGAATGTATATCTCTGTGAATGTATAGTTATATTTATAAGGGTGCCCATCTGGATTTAAAGCCTTTAATTAAGAGAAAAGTTACAACACCTCTAACTTCATCATTTCAGTGCTCATGAAGCAGAATTTACACCTCATGAAGAACAGGCATAGAARAAACACAGTTCTTGTTTGAGAAGAACAAAAATTTTCATGAAACCATGGTTCAATTAATTAAAATCCCTGGTCATAAATCTGGAGGGGAAATCAGTGTGGTAATTAAAAATAAATAAATAAATTTCAAGGCAATGTATTATTTGCACATGTCAGGCAGAAGAGATACTCTGTACAAACTGCCAGTGGTAGAAAATCACTGCTAACACATCTTGGCTACATCAGATTCTCATAATAGAAGGGTGAAACATTTTTTGAGCACAAGGTTTCTGCTTCCATTGCACTGCATCAGAGTTATCTGAAAACATACTGCTTCATAGTTATTAAAAATAAATCACTGGCTTTGCTGCTTTCTCATATTACAGATATACACATGATAATAATTTRTTCTCTCCCTCATGCAAATCTTCCTGCTCAGTGACATAACCTTTTAGCAGGGTGTCTACTCRTTCTTAAATGGAAGACACAGTGTACTTTTTCAGCTGTAGTTACATTTCACAAGAAGTGCCCAACTATTTTGAACTAAGACATTGTTTTGAAACATATTCCATCCTTTTATAGAAACATGATCTTCAGCTAAAGCCACAGCCATAACTATTATACAAGATGAATGAAAAGCACATCTTCAGGAAGATTTTCCAAATGCAAGTGTGTCCCACTCCCCATACTTATAACTGGTTGGAAGTCAGCAACTCTAACTTTTCCCAAACCTCATTTATTTAAAAATAAAGGTTACACCCAGGACCAAGTCCAACAGTGAAATCAGCCATGTAAAYAGGATGGAAAAATCAGTTATCCTCACATATGGCGAGTTATAAAAGGTATGTGACATATGGAATCTGTATTTCAGTTAGGTCACAGTTTTGCTCTAACACTTTCTTTTACTCTTTAACCTACTAAGAAAATGGTTTTCAGTCAAGAAGATGGAGATCAAAAAGAAAACCTATTGACTTGAATCTGMAGCCTCCTCAGGACAGGATGTTTGTGTCCAAGAAAGATGTGTTAAATAACAAATATGTAACGTGTGTGGAGGATAAGTTAGATAAGTGCTTGGATCAAAAAGCAAACAAATAAAAACTTAGAATAAGTTCTCCCTATTATGAGAAACTCCAGGTTCTTTAATATTCTGTATATTCATGAGAGTAGGAAAATATGAAAACTAAAATTCTTGTGGGATGGGAAAACTGTTTCCTGCCCATCTTTGACCTCTCAGTGTAAAACTGCTTAGCGCTTTGGTTTACAGTACAAATATTTCTGGATATGGTATCCATCTGTTATGTATTAGTGAAATATTTCTGATATTCAGCATTCTTTTAAACAGCACTATTACAATTTCATCGAGAAAGGTTAATAGCTAAGTAATAGTCTGACAGGTTTACAGTGGATGGTATTTTTGGAAAGAGTATTTGCTGTTTAGCATTTCTTAAGGAGAGCTGTTAAAAATTCAACCAAAGAGTTCTCGAAACTTCAGGATGTTGTATCATATGTGGGGTGATTACACAGAGTATTCCTCTTAAAATGTTTTTTTCAAGGAAATTTGACTATTTTTAACACTTAACTAAAGACTTTAAATGGTAAGCTTGAGTTTGTCATAGTTATCCATAAAGATAACTTGGTATCAGTTTCTGAAATGCTCCTTGTCTTGGCTACAGGTTGATTGAGGGTCTTTACACAATAGATTTTATAGTTATAGCCTCCTTACAGTAATGGAAGAGATGCTGTAAATTTAAGAAGTTAAAAACCACACAGAACAAGAAAGGAAATGAAAAATCCCAAACTGAAGACCTCCAGGAAATGTCTGCTAAACCCAGTGAATGAGTCTCATTTTCACTCCAACTCCATTCTAGCAGTCACTGTGCTGAAGGTTTTCTTGCCAAGCTTTCCAATCTCATGTGCCTTAATGATTGGGAAGCTGTTTTCCCAGATGTGCCTACCTGGAGGAAAGCAGGTGTGAGGTGTGGAAAGCTACCCCAGATGTGCTTCACCAACCCCTGACTCAGATGCATCAGAGCCTTTCTGTCATTATAAGGGTCCCAGTGGCTTGTCTCTAGTTTGGTATTTTCTCTGAGGTCCTCATAAGATCTTTAAATAATTGGCTGCTTTTCATCACCAACAGATTTTAGCTCAGCTCACTTTTTCCAAAGCAGTGTCTCCTAATATCCCTGGTGATGCCTCGCTGTGGCATTTTGATTCCCCAGGGGAGAGAAAAAGAGRGATCCCAGATGCCTTTTTTACCTGTTTACTGTGAGGGTGACTGAGCGCTGGCACAGGTTGCCCAGGAAGGTTATGGAGGCTCAATCCTTGTATATATTCAAAACCTGACTGGCCATGCCCCTGGGCAACCAACTCCTCCCTAACTGAGCAGAATTGGGTCACTGCTACTTGCAGAGCTTTTATACTTCAAGAAAGAGTAGGAGACAGAAGGAGCTCACTTCCCATTCACCCTCTCCAGACAAAAGCCCTCCTCCCTCTTCCTGAACGTGCTGGAGCACAGCAGAACAGCTGATGTATCCAGCTCAGGGCACCTGCTGTGCRCACAAGAAAGCAAGCTGGGTAGCATTGGTGCAAGTATTTGGATATCTAAAGATCAGGGTTTTGGGGACAGCAGGAAAAGGTCCTAAATACCTCACTGCCAYTTCTGCTCTAGGGCTAGGGCAAGGACTGCCAGACAGAGGACATAAGTGGAGCTGCAGAGAGACTGAGGGTGAAGAGCAAGATCCCCAGCATGAGCACTGGTACRTCAAAATATCTCTGTGCCTTTGCTTCCAGTGCTTATTTGTATCATAGAAATTGCTGATACTGAGATGATTTTTCTCCATCAGTGCTTCAAAAGAGTCCAGCAGAGTTGCCCATCACTACCTCACCAGATTTCTTCCCAATGGAAGTACCTGTTCTGCAGTTCCAGGTTCAACTGAAAATGAAGCTACTGTTTAAAGGTTTCCTGAGAAGCTTTGGATGAGGAGACACCCCCTGCAAGCAGCCCTCTCTTTATGCAAAACAGCAGTCACTTTTCACAAGTTCCTCAGCAAAATGTTGGCAAGGCTGGTAAACAAATGGGAAATCTCACATGCAGGATTTACAGTTTTAAACTAAAGAGAAACTTTGGTTTAAATGTACRTAATTTTAACCTGGAAAGAAGATAAGCAGCTATGGCAAAAAGAAGAGCTCACAGATAGATTGCAATAAATAAATCTTATGTACAGAGAAGCTTGTCTGGATAAAAAACATTCTGAAGTCCACCACTAGATTCAGGACCAACATAGCTTCACATGGATGCAAAAAAGAAGCAAAATGAACCTCTTGCTGTTGCATGATCAAGGCAACAGGCCTATTTTACACAAAGAACGAGCTTATCAACCTAAACTGCAAACCCAGTGTGATAGACTCACATATCCACTGTGGAAAGCTGTTCATGGACTTCACTGATTAGATCAGCTGAACACATACCAAACTAATCGGGAAAGAAAACTGGAGCTGCAAAGAAAATGCATTGTCTGTCCCACTGTGTATGGCAGAGTATAAGCCATACCACAAAAATTAAGAAAAGGTTTCAAAAAATACTGAAAAAAATATTATGGCTGCCCTCTATACAGCCTCCTCACACCTGATAAAAGCAGTAAAGAATAAGTACTTTCAGCACTATGGGAAACAATTTTGGCTTCTGTCAGAAGCACTCTTCAAAAGGACGTTACACCCACCAGACTCTTTTTCATCACTGCTCTATTTCCAGTTTCCCCTTTCTGCCCAAAATACATATGAAAGGAATTGTCAGTAAGCTCCTTTCATCCTTAGGGCTTGTCACAGAAGTTTGGGTGGTGGCAAAAAGCAGAGGTGGACRTACGCAAGGCTGGAGCCACTCAGCTTAGGAAAGAAAGTGAAGAGCTACAAAATAACATCTTTACTGAAGGCATTTATTGCCTSACTGGGGACTCTGAAGCCACAGGGCGCTTTGGGTCTCTGCTAAGCTGGGAAGTCAGATATCCAGGAATACCTTTAAAGAGATTGAGGTGTGTGAAGGTTTGAGAACAACCCCTAGACTGGACTCTTGCATCACCTCTCTCTAGATTGAGTTATTTGTCAAAAACCTCTGTGTTGTAAGGGAAGATGAAAACAAAAATGAAAAAAAWTAAAATGAAAATAATGAAAACTAAAATAATGAAAATGAAAATAGCACCTCACTTCCTCCAGGAAGGAGAAGGAGCTGGCTGCCTTATGCAAATGACAAGCTCTGCCAAGTGCTCTCCTGTCACCTTCAACTGACTCCTGTCACCTTCAGTTGGTTTCTAACGCCTGCTTAAAGCTTTGGTCTCAGTTTTTAAAGTCCCATGCATATGAATGAAAACTGACCTCTGAACCAAAGTCCCCCTCCAGCCATGTGGATCACAAAGCACAGAACAACACAAAAACCTGGGACAAAAGATATTCTGATAAAGCTTAGGAAGACATTTTCCAGAGAAACTCCAATGTTATCTAGCACCTGATCATCTTAAGGAATGGTACAACAGTTTCTTCTGAGAAACTCTTTCACCTCTAAGAGATGCTTGTTTCACATAGGCTATACCGAGAATGAGAAAACAGAAAGTTTTCAAACTGAGACTGGTTTCTKAGGAAAAGAACTTTTTGTGGAAGTACAGCAGTCAAGTTCACGGTCATACTTATTTTCCTCTCCTAAAAATTATTCTCTTCTATCAACTTCCATATTTGAACCTCAGTACTCCCTTCTCCTTCCACATTCCTGTTAGCCCTAATCAAACTTCTCACAACATTCCCAGACTCTCCTCCCATCATAAACAGTTTTGTATCTTTATTCCAGGCATTTCAATGCTGAGAATTGAAAAACACAGAGCCTATTTTTATTGATTTTTGTCTACTAAGAGTACTAAGATTGATATCTGCTTAGATTGTCATTAGGAYGGCCAATGACATAAAACAAAAAATGGTGTCCTTGGAAGTCCTCCCCAGGTCATTGCCATATTTCCAAAATAGGAACTACAGGTATGAGGAAGAGGCTGTCACTGAAGGTATTGTACTGATAAAATTCCAATAATTTCCCACTTTCAAACCAAAGTATAATCATGACCAGATAGAAAAACAATTTGCAGTAAAGAACCTACCAGTGTTCACCACAAATCCAGCAGGAAATGGCGTTGTGAGATCCTAGCAACAGGAATAGCATAGACAAAAACTGCAATCCACTCTGGGGCACCTTTTGCAAGTGTCATCAAAAAGCACTGCTGCTCTCAGTCTRTATTACCTGAACATAGATGAGAAACAACAGGAAAGATTGAGACTTGACAGCAAGTACTGTTCAAAGTAACAGGCTGAAATGTCTTGGTCAAAAATTACAATTTTTGTATTACAACTTTCAAAATTTGTGCTTCCTTTATTTTTAAAATGAGTTTCCATCTAAAGCCTGAGATTCCACTTAATAACTCACCTTCCTGCTCTCAGAGYAATTCAGAAAAAAAGTTATAGTACTTTGACACTGATTGTGGATAGCTGTTATTTATTTCTTTTRCACTTCACTTGGCCCCTCAGACCTCAAAGTACAAAGAAAGCTGCCTCAGTAACTGAATGGAGGAAGGCAGAAGTGGAAAAAAGGAGATGAAGTAATAATAATCTAAAGGTCTGTTTGTAAGTTTGTGTGATCAGTGAGATCTTTCATGGAATAGATAGCTCCTCACTAACATATGTTGCCTACCCGTGGGTATACAATGGCACACCACCAATTCCCCCTTAATTTTCTTGTGATGAACTTTTGGTGCCCTYCGAGAGCTRCTTTRTAGGACAGGRCTGAAAAAAAMMCCCAGCTTCCTACTTACACAAGTTRCTTTCTACTTTTACCAGTCACAATTTCGATATTTAAATAGTATTCAGGCTGTATGTGTGGATAACAGGCATTGGAAGGGTTTGGATTTTTTTTCTTTTCCCCAAATGGTTCTCTGGAGAACAAGGCACAGTGGGCGTAGGTGCTGGCGTTGCCATTGCGTCTCAGTCTTCCAAGCTGCAAAAGATCTGTTATTCTTCCAGCTAAAGCTGTAAGTCGGGAGGGACTGTGAGTAGTGAGGCAGTGGTTTGTGATGTGGACTGAACTTCACAAGAGACCAACTGATTTGCCCTYGTGACCTAGCACAAATTTGAAATTCCTGTCTCCAGAGATAAAAGGTTAATGGAATAACCTATATTTTCATTTGCTCCCTACTGCAGAACACCCTTTTAATTATTGCTATTATTTATTGATTTATAAAGTAACATGTAACATAAGGTACTCAGCAAGGAAATTATGAAGCATATAAAACACAGTTAAAATGATCAAAGAGATGTCTGATCTGAAGAGATCTGTGATGACAAATATGGAAAAGCACTTCTCCATCTTGGAGACAAACATCAACTTCACTGTGTCTGGTTATGCAGACACAGAAAACACACACACACACAAAACTCCATCTGTAAGTTAAGAAAAAGGAGGGATGTTAAAAACCCACACTTGGTTTAGAAATGTGAAAACTGTCATATTAACAATTCGACTACCAAGGAACAGACATTTTAATTCTTGCTACAAGTCAGATAACTGATCAGTGACCCAAACTTTTTCAGTGTCCATAAAAATCACTTTGTTTATTTTAATGCCAAAACAGTTGAAGCAGGRTTTGAAGCCCTGAAGTAACAGAGAACCAAATCTGACTGGAATCAGATGTGAAGTCCCAATGCTSTGACCCATATCAGGGCTTCTAAAGGGTGTAAGGGTATCACAAGAAGCTGTAGGAACTGGAAAATATCATGTTGATGCRTTCTCAATGCCTTGCCAGTAGGAAATGGGAAAAGAGAAAAGCATGCTGTGCTGGAGACCTGTTCCTGTTGTGCTCCCCTACATTCCCTCAGCCCCCACAAGCACAGTGGGTGCCCCCAAGTCCAGTGTGCAAACACAACGTGCTTCCAGCTTCCACACACTGTGCTAAGGCTGCATTTGATGCTTCCCTAATGCAGCCTGGAGCCAGGAACTTCAAAGGAGCACATCAAAGCTGTTATTCACAGCAGAGAAGAGAGTGTGAAGCCGGGTGGCATTTTTTCTCTCCCCAGCGAATACGAAACTTTAGGGGGCTTCCCAAAGGACATATGAGTGATTAAAAAAAAAAGGAAAACTCTTCTTCGTATCCTAGGGAAAGAAGGTAGGGACCCCATAGAGGCAGATGGAGGAAGAAATGAAAATTTCTCTCTATTAATACATCTCCTGGATAGCCTGCTATGCTGAGAAAGGAGGGGGAGGGCAGGCAAAAAAAGAACTAAGTTTCATCTTTGTTTCATTGGTCTTCTTTTTTAATCCGAGTCACAAAAGCTTAAAATGATGAAATGAGCATGTGCAGCCTGACTGAGAGAGGAGACAGGCAATTACTGAAACTCTGGGCCACAATATCAGCTGCCTGCTGACTTCTGCGATTGAATTAAAACTATCGTAAGAATAATGCAAGGACTTGCCCTTGTCCTGCTTGTCTCTGTGTTTATTTAATTTTCTGTCCAACTGACTCTCAAATAAATTGGAAACAGCTGCCATTTTTTTGATTCAGTAGCTCCATTACCCCCCAATGACATCATTCTGGGCACGCTCACCAACAATAGGTCATTATGCAGCAATTACTTTATTGATTTATGGAAGTTTTTAAGCTCCACCAGGAATATGCACATTCAAGGGAAAAAAGGACTTTTCCTTCTGCGCTGTTGTAAGTAGTGAGTTGCTGCAGCAGGCAGGAGTAGTATTATGGAYACAAAATTGGAATTTATGTTACAAAGGGAAAAGACAGAAACATTTTTGCTATTGGTTACATCGTCAAAAAAAAAAAAAAGATTAGATTTCAGACCAGGATCCTGCTGTGAGCTGATGTTTAGAAACCATGATTTAATGTGGTAATTAAATATATGATGCAAGTAAAACTGCTGCGTAACAGGCTGGCAGTAAAAGCATGCAATATTTGTTATAATGGCCTGATGCATGGCCTTTTTGAGGAACTGCAAAAACCATTTAAGAATTATTATCACATGGAAACTTTTGCTTTCTTCTATTGTTACCAGTATATTAGAGCACATCATACACCATTCTAAGGGAGTGCAAAAACCATGTAGTGCAGATCTAATTCATTGTGGCCTTTCAGCCTTTAATCATCTGCTTGGTTTGAAATCATGGGATTTTGAAGAAGACTGATGTTAAAAATTAAGGCAATTTGTCATTTTCTCTATTAAAACAAGCCCTGTTGGAATGCACCAAAAAGTATCACTGTTGTTAATAAAATAGAGGTACACAATGCAAGAATTTTATAATCTTTTAAAATAGAAAGGACATTGAGTTGTAAGGAACATGGGTAGAAATATCACTTTCATTAAACTTTTAGAAGAGGGCAAATACCTGCAAAAATTCTGYCTGAACATGTACTTGAATATTTCAATGAGGCTTATACTCACAACTCTCAACATTTACTTCCAAAATTTCTGTGACTTGCTTTTCTTTGCACTAAAGAATCTAAACTTCTTTACACTGGAGTCTAAAAATGGCAATCATCAGGAGCATAACTAGAATTTTCAAAAATCTAGAGAATGATGACTGAGCATCACAATATACAAGACCTGAGTGTCTTAGCTGGGTATTGAAACTTCACTTTTTTTTTTTTTCCTGGTCCTGACTTTGATGCTTAAAATGTTTCAGTCATCCACAGAGAGGGAAGAACCTGAATCCTTTGTTTTACATGAATCATTGGAGTGACGTACCACAGAGGCTCTGATCTTCAAGGGCAAATAAGTGACAGCAGCAGGTTCCTAATTCAAAGGACGATATATACAAACCACAACATTTCTGCAATGATTCCAGGTCCTTTTGAAGACCTATCCATACTGGATGACTGAAATGTACAACTTGTGAACATCATGTAGTCAGATATTCTTCACATTAACTTTTCTATAGCATGTGCACATAACAGACAGAGTCAGAGGAAATAGCCTCACCTTGTGAATGATTCATAAAGAGGAAAAAAGGGGTTGCATAGCTTAATTATAATGAAAAAAAGATGATTTTTAGAAAACACCTCAGGGAAATGTCTTCAGGTCTGCAATCAACACCACGTGGGTATATTACTGTGCCTAGCAGACTCTCATATTATGACGTGCAGAACTGGGGCTTAGCWGTAGATTGTCATCACAGGTGTTTTAAGAAAATATTAGAATAAAATTTGTGAATTTTTCTGTATTTTATAGATGCATTTTACAATATTTCATTTGTTGTGATATGTCCAATGTTCCTTTGCACATCAAATATATGCTAATGTTTGAAAAGTTGGGTGTTTTTCAGCAAAATTATCCTGGATGAAAGAAACATCCTAGTTTTTAGGAGGTCATGCTTTGAAATGCAAAAAAACCTAAATAGCTCATTAGATCTGCTGGTACCACATTAGAAGAAACTACATAAAATGAAGTCAGATATTATGATTAAAATAATAACATCTTTGTATTTGATCATATTTTTGCATTTCATATATTAAAATAAATATTATCAAATTATCTGGACATTCCAATGGCATAATTTTAACTCCGTTTTTTTCTACTTGTGACATTTGGACTTTGATTGAAAAATATGAAGTGATGTGAGATTCCTTCTCCACAGTCTGATTATTCTTTTAAATTTAGTCAATACAACASTTGTATTTTACTCGCATCATCAGGAAAACTATGTTATGACGTCAGACACCTCTGTTTTAGAAATGACCCTGTAAACATCTTGAAATACAAGTCTGGACTCTGTGATCTCCACACAGTGGCCATATAGTTTTACAATTTTTTTTTTTTTTTGCGCTTACACCATTTTTACTGCAYTCAACACAAATGTGAGATCTCTGTGTGGCATTAATGAAGCCACAATAACAAATTGCATTACTCTGATCTTTCTGGTTTTGTTAACTTTGCCAGACTCCTTCCATTTTTAAGACCAACTAATGAGGGCACCTCTTGAAATTAGCCAGTAAATTACTAGAAAAATTAGCATTTAGTTCATCTAAGTAGCACTTTCAATGCCACACACTACATCAATGCAAAGTTAAAAAGGTAAACTAGAGAAAGAGCCCTTTAAAGAGATATCAAGGAACCCCAATCTTATTTCTCCCACCCAAGYATCTCCAGTGGGTAGTACAGGAGGTTTTCCTGCACGTGCAGGCTGTGGTTAAAACACAGGTATTGAAATTTAGATTTCTTAGTCTGGTCACAAAGCTGGTCAGGATKGCAGAAAAGAGGGACAGCAGGTGTTCACTCTTGTGAAGGCAAATGAATCAAGAATGAGGACAGACAGACAAAACATCCCTAACAATCCCACCTCGTGTTTCCCTGAATGCTGTTCCTGAGCACCTTGGCATGTGAAGTCCCAGCACAGTGCTGGACTTCAGTGAAGCTGGCAAGGGGTTAATCCAGCTGGAAGGGAAACGGGACAAATCTGCTGAGGACCCATGGAAATGGAGAGCGGGGGCAGGGCGATGCTGGGTGCTAAAAATTCCCCTTTGGCTACTGGAAATCCTTCAAAGCCAGCAAACTGGCATGCTACCAAAACCAATTGCTAGTGCCAGAACACATTTCTATGGTACATCAAGTGACAGATTTTGCAGTCATTCCATAAATAATGCACCTTCTCCTCAAGTGGGGTGAAATGTAGTTTTACTGAAATTAATAGCACTAACTCRATTTATAGTGGCTGAGAATCTGTTTCAGCATGTTAAGATCTCCACTGATGTCTTCTGGGTTTAAGTTATGATTCCTTAGTTTAAAAACTCCACCTGGAGTTATTAGTAATGGARAGGAAATTCCTCCCTCTTTCAGCATCCTGCTGGTATGGAGAAGGCTGCGGAGGCTACAAAACTACACACTTTGTGCCTTTGCAATGAGCAGGTTTTCTATRAAATGGACATTCTTCTTGACATTAGTGATTAAGATAGGACCCCACATTCCAATACAGGTCTTGAAACTAGCTGATCTTTAAGTACCATTCCAAACCAAACCATTCTATGATTTCAATGGATTGATGTAATTACACTTTATCAGTGATACAATCTTAAGCCTCTATAATATCCCATTGTCATTTTTCCACCTTGAAACTTTAGATRAACAGTTCTCTATATCATTATTTATCCCCAAAAGGCACAATAGGTAAGAGAGATAATTGTTCGATGCCACAAAATATTAGTGCCAGAGGTAGGATCAGGAGTCGTTCAGTTCTGGATCGCCTAATCAAATTTATCAATGTAATTATATTTGTCATTTGCRGATACTAAAGATATGCAGACATTAAGAAACATCAGAAAAAAAMCCCTCCTTCTGTAAGGGTGACCATGTCACTCCCATTATTTCCAGAAAAATACATGAAGATATAAAGGCAAACAGCCAGTTAGATAATTACAGACGCAGCCAAAGGATGCATTAACAAAAATAATCACTGCCTATCCTCAACAAATGAAGATTTTAATTTTGCTCCTTGGCCTAGGCAGCCTGGGTTTTGGGACTTAGGTTTGTTGTTTTTTTTTTTTTTTTTCTCTCAGTTTGTACAATTTCCAGTTGCTCTGAATACTTTCATCACTTTTATGACAAGGGTTTTAACTTCTCAGCAGACTCTGGGACAAGGCTGTCCCTGGGCCTGGGACACCAACCCTGGGAACCCCTGGGACTGTCACTGATTCTGTAGCCATCCTTGTGGCTGGTGGGGCTCAGATGTCACCACAAAAACTGATACATGCAAATTGGCAGTGTTTGCTTTTTACCCGAAACATAGTTYTTCAGCTGAACTTTGCATTCTATGGAGATGCAATTTTGAAAACTAGAACTGAGCATAAAATTCCATTATTTAAGTGGCATGCGCTAGGTAAGTATGGTCTGAGAAACCTGGCAGTAACTTACTCTGTTTGTGGTTTCTACTTTGTTAGACTCTGTGGAGCCATGAATCTATCTTGTCCTTAAAGAATTGAAAGAGGGGGCCTTTAAAATGAATATAATGCTAAATTTATGTGCCACAGGAGCAGCATATCAAAGCCTCTGTGCTGATTAGACCCAGATGTTGGTAACAATGTTAGTGTTATGGACCAACTGCAGGTGTGGGAATAAATCCCTTTCCCTGGGACCCTCAGCAATCAGACCAGTGGTTTCTTCTGGCTCTCAGCTCACAGTTTTCAATTAGCACTACAATGGTATTGTTGTTCTCCAGCATTAGATCATATGTCATGTAAATGAAGTTGAATATACACTTTAACTCGACAAGGTGATTAAGGCCAAGGATACATATGTTCACTATTATAACACGATCAAGGTTAAAAAATAATAATAAAAAAATAGCCCTGACATGTCATAAAGTTTTTATTATTTTGGCTTATCAGTAGATTTTCACATTTTACTTTCATAAAACAGAACATAGTGCAAAGCAGGGCTAGACTACAATTTGAATAAAAGGCAGACAAAAACATTATATGTGTAAAATTATATATATGTATGTGTGTGTGTGAGTACAATGCTTAATTTTGGACTCTTATGTTTTTATGTGAGTCTGACATCGGASAACTCCGATCTTTCTTTCCTTTTCCAATTTTCTGCCCACTCTCCTTATCTTTTCCTCTTTCATGTCAATGAATAGTGCATGCACAACTACTTCCACAGAAGAAGAAATGGAAATATTCCTGAAAAGCCATCTATGTTAGAGCAATGAATCCAGCTCATCAGTGCCAGAGGTTGTTTTCTCTATCTCCTTTGGGTTTCATGATATTTAGAACACCACCATGGCTCACTAAAACATATTAAGGGCTCTGTTAAGTAAAGGGGCCATACCCTGCTCCACACATGCATAATTCCCATTAATGTCAATGGCCATTACCTCTGCTAAGAGTGCAGCTACTAATATTTTTCTTATATGTTCGCTTTCATCAGCTTCTATTTGCCAGAGCTGTGGGACTGTGTATTATTCAGTGGTAGCAAAACAAAAATAAAAGGGAAAGCCATGTAAACGTAAAGTAAAAGAATGACATGACCAGCACAGAGAGAGGCTATGATATATTACTTGCAGAACAAGAAGATGATTTCTCTTTTCTGGAAGTACAAGGGAACTGCAGACACAAATCCTTTAGGAATACAGGAGCTAAAAGAGGTGTCCAAGGTTGTCAAGTATTACCAGAGTTTATCAAGCACCAATTACTTGCCACCACAGGCCATCATAAAACTTATTTTGGGACTTCTTTTAAATTCAGAACAAAGTGCACAAGGACAAGACCTATTGCCACGCAGACCCAATGAACCTCAATCCAGAAAACTGCATTTCTCTCTTAGAAAGGGGAGCTCAAAAGTTCAGGAGTTTATTACAAGAGCTATCATCTTCTCTGCTGTTTGCTAACACTCTGGCAGTCAACAGTGTAGGTGCTTTCAGATGTTCCTGGGCAATTAGACATGAAATCACAAAGAAATATCCCTGAATGAGGTGCAACTTGATGCAAGAGCCATAAACTGCAAGTCTTGGATGCTAGATTCAGTTCCAATACTTTGTTACYCTGAACATCATAACTTCTTTTTCCTGCCTTGCTAGAAAATGGATACAAGAACTGACAAACAGGAATTATCTTCATGTACTTCCACCACTTCCATACTTTTCAACAGAGAAACCAAAGAAAACTACATAGTTCAGGCCACATAAATAYTCAATGAATAAAAGGGATTCTGTGAACTTCCATCAGTAACAAATATTTTCTATATCTTGTTTACTCCCCAGTAATTCTAAAATATCTGTTGTGTCCACTTCCCTCAGGTATGTCCCTTACTCTTGCCTTAAACTTTTCCTGCAAACCCCTTGTAACAGAGATTGCAGTTATGCATCCAAAGGCTGTGCCAAGATAAAGAATGAGGTTATTGACCCTATAGGTGCTATTTTATATAGCTACATACCACTGTYACTATTCATAGATTCTCAATTTGGTATCCCAACTTTCATTTCAAAAGCATTGAGAAACGTGTATTCCAGATATGAAGAGTAATAATTCAGGATGGCCAGAGAACAGTCTGGTTCATGTAGGATTTGAGAACTCAGTTTCTTYTCTGCACCAGTTTGAAACAAAACCTAAGGGAACTCATATATTTCTCTACGAGGAGTTGCAGATGCTAGGAAGTCTGGGATTCCTGACTTGGAGGAAAACAGGTGAGAAACACAGTACACAAGTGGCAAAATTAAAAAGAAAAAAAAAATCCCAGAAAGACAATAAAGTCAAAATCTTAYGTGGGCTTCATTAGAGTTTACAGTTTGCTCCTGGGAAGTGTTTGAATTTTTGTAAGTTTGGGTGTACTGAAAAAAATGTTTTCCGACCTGTTTCAACTTTTTCTGGTTGTACCAATAGTGAGTAATATTCTATAGTGATGAAGAAATCTAGAAACTTTCCTCACACAATTTTATCCACTCTGTATTAACTCAGGGCACTGAAAAGTCCTAGAATAGGTAATGTGGGAAATAGGTAAAGTGGGAAATAAAAAGAAAAACTCCAGCTTTAATGATTGGTAAATGGGGACCACTGGTATGCTCACAGTTGACAGTCTCACACAAACAGTGTCCTGTTTGTGGCTTTTACATAGAAGATGTTGTAYGAAAAACATTCACCTCTGTTAAAAAGTACTGCCTTGGTAACAATGTCAAAATAAATTAGCTTCAGCAGAACTGTAAGCAATAGAATTTAGTAATGATTGGTACAATTTAACTTACAAAGGGGCTTCAGAAATTTATACATTTTTGAGGCAGGAAATCATAAACTTTTTTCAGGGACAAGGTTCTCCCTCCTGGCTTTGCCTTCTGAATGTTCCCTCAAATAGTATGCCCTGTATAGCTAACAGTTCTCCTGAACAACAATTAATTCATGCTGACAAATTTGTCAGATGTATTGRAGTAATCAGCTTAAGTTTCAACAGGTTATTCCCAATTTACCTGAACAGAGGCCTTTGTGTACCATTTTAGCAGTAAATTATCATCATAAAAGTGCTCACACTGGTATATAAAAAATATATTAATAATATTTGACTCCTATATGGAAGTTTTATAGTTCAGAGGATGCAAAGATTTTCTTTTCTCTCATGCAGCGAGATATAGTCTTTGAACTGGGGAATGATGAAGGAATTTCTACACAAGATTTGTCTCTAGCAAAGATGTTCAAAGCAGGGGGGCTCCTCCAGGACTTCATTGTACCAGCCTTAAGAGAAGTCTTGAAATAAGATTCAGGGTGAGAGGAGGCAGTACAGATCAAATCCATTTCCAGTACTGTGGCCACAGTGAAAAAGACAKAGGGAAAATAATCTAGAACTCTCAACATAATTTCTATTCTTGCTTTTCAGCTGTTTCACCTTCCTTGCACTTGTTATTTTATACACTATCCTAGACACCAACTCACCTGTTAAACTCATAAAAATAGTGACCACAAAGGTGCAGTTTAAAGGTGTAGTCAAGCAAAGTAGCAGCATGAAACAAGCCAAGACCAAGCTAAGAGGAGTTTATTGTAGCAGGCATTGATTCCCGGCTGTGAACCACTGGGAGTAAAACAAAACCAAGGAGTGTGTCCCTTAAAGCCTACTAGGGTGTCATTTTCCCATTGATTGGAGGAAAGGAAATCAATGGTGTGGGCTCTACTCCATCCCYGATGTGGGAGTGTATTTCAACAAGGCACCAATTAAATGGATTCTTCTGCTGTTACAGCCCYRCCATGATCTGAGCAGTTTTGGTTCTGAACAAAAGCAAAGGGCTCACATAATCACAGCCCAGTTTAAGAAATGGCAATCTATAATTGAATCATTCAGGGCAGGTGTCACAGCACAGAAGTTAATATGAATTTAGGATATGTAATAAACTTAGGCCATGACAATCCTGTGTAGCTCTCATCCTGAGCTCTGGCTCCTGTTAGCAAGGTAAGCTCTTAGGAGCAAGGACAGCCTTTGCATCCTGGAGAAATGGAGAAGGTGCTTTTATCCTGTTTGCTTTCTGCTGACAGGAGGTTAGTGTGTTCAAAGGGAAGCCTGTAGAGACAAAGGSCATTTCTGTCCCTAGAAGAAATTCCCAACTCCTTCAAACTCCTCTGCCAACAGTTCACAACAAAAAATGCAAGAGTTGTTCAGGCTCTTAAAGACTTCTAAGTGTAGACAAAATACRTTTAAATTAAAGGCAAGTACTTAGCTGCAAGCCACCACCACGGCAAGCACTGTAAACAATACTTACATAGAGTGCCTTTAATAAGTCATCTATCAAAGAACTAGAAATACCCACCTCAAACAGACCCCTCACAGYAATCACTAAGCTCAGTGGCTGAGCTGTTTACACTAAAGGCCRTTCCTTATTCATGCCCTAGAAGAGAACAATAGCAATATTATGCTGAAAAGTTGAGCAAATCTATCCCACCTTTCACTAATACCKTCATGAACCAATGTATCCATAGGGATGGATGGCATTATTCCACAAAGTATTGTGAAAACAGACGGCATTGTTAGTTAGGCCCACAATACATTACTGATAACCAAGTAGAGACAGAGCATAAAGGAACATATCATTATTGCAGGTGAAGAAAASAGAAGTGTTCTGCAAACACACCTAGAGGAAAGAATACGCTTTTTGTGCTGCTCACTCACAGTTAAAGTACAACTGATTTTCACATTTAAGCAACAGCTTCCTAAATATAGCCTTGACAAACATCTGCCTTTCCTTCACTTTGCTGTCTGTTTCTGGAACAAATTCTGACCAATGTTAGGATGAGGAATTTAAAATTAAACGTAGGATGCTTGAAAAATTTGATCTGTTCTGTTGCTATGCCTTGCTTGCACTGGACATCTAGCCTGAAGGCCAGGGGTGGCTGAGGTTGCAAGGGGAGAGAGGGGGTGGAGAACAGGGTGGTGATGAAGGCAAAGGATGAGGCTGAAGACCCTGCACAGATGTCTTGTTAGTGCAAGAGCATCTCTTGCTGGCCAAGAGGAGGCAATGACCTAGAAAAAGTTTTGCCTTTCTTCTGGATGAAAAACTTAGTCCTCCAGCCATCCATACCAGAAACATCTAAGACATAAAAAATGTGATAAAAGCATGGATGATGTCTGAGCAACTGCAGACAATGAAGGGTGTTTCTGCCTTATATTCATGCCTCACACATTGCACATGTCTATGCCTGTATTAAACAGAGAAACACATGAATGAAGTATTTASAGAGAGTGAGTGAGCATACTGTTATTTCTGTTTAACCCAGATTATGGAAATTTCTTTTTGGATGTTACATTTGACTTAAGTCAATTAATCAGGTAAAGATCAGGGTCTCAATTTCGGCAGTTGCCATGGGATGAACAGTAAAGTGGTGACAGTGGCTGTAACAGCAGCTCTTATGTTTTAATGCAAATGCTCTGGAAATGAGCTGTACATGCAGCCCACACTGTCTATTTCTAGCCCAGAGGAGGCTTAGGAGTAGGAAATGTAGACTGAAAGGGTCTTAYCATCCATTCATGCTAGGCACCTTACAACCACATGGAGAAAACAAAGTYTGGCTAACAGAGTTTATAACCTCATTTAGGATTACCTTTAACTTACAGTAAACCTCTCCACTGCAGTATCCCCCTCTGTCATTTATATCTACTGGACATATGTGCTGAAAGTGAGCATAAAGTAACCACATCTTACTCAAATGTCATACACCCCTTAAGTGCAAATTAACTAGGCCCTGTGTTTATTACAGTACAGCTTGCTAGACCTCCTTGGGATCAGGGTCAGTTGGTGTTTCTTTATGAACCCCTTTATGAAAGTTTTCAGTGCTTTATAGCTCAGCCATTAAATTTTGCTCCAGGCTTAAGCCTCTCACAAAAGGTTTAATTCTAGAAGCAATTTTTTTTTTGGTAATATATTTTCAAAGAGATCTCTTTGGTCGTTTTTAAAACATAAAAAGGGTACAAAAAAAAAGAAGCTAATTGGTTTTAGGCTGTCTTTAGGGCTCACCATAACTCAGAAACCACTTAGAGCTGACCATTTTTTGTGTTTGAAACCTGTCTACTGAGTTTGTACTGGGACGTTTTATTGCATTTCTAATATGCATGTCTATAAATAAGTAGTCCTACACCTTTTTATGGCTATTAAAGTTTATTTTTCACCCCCATGGGCTGAAATCCTGCTTGTCTGACTCATGGAAAGTAATCCATACAAGCATGATAAGTAGTTCTAGGCCTCCATTGTTAGCGATTAAATTCTAGAGAACTTAATCTTTGCTTCATTTAATTGTGTAATTTTAGGATGTTCTKTACATTTTGCACTACCTTAGAGTTTCAGTAGTGTTGAATGTTGCTTGGCACATCTGTGTTTGTGTTGAATTAACTCCTGCCCTGGCCACACTGATGATTTTAATTCCGATTTTAGGAAGGTATGTTTGTTAGAAGCGCTGCCTAAACCTGATCTTGCTCAGACTGCCCTGTTTTCTGCATGTTTCTGCTCCTGGAGTCAGGCAGGACTCCAGAATGGAAGGTTTAAAACCTCTAAAACCACCGCCTTCACATGTGACTGGCACAACAAATCAAGAGGAACAGGTTGTCCTTGGGGCATCACAGGAAAGGGACCAGGACTGACATTTGATCTCTGCATTCTGTGTGAGCCTCCCCACACGATTCCTTCCAAAGAGCTATAAATGAAACCAAGACACATTTACAAAYGCATGTATGTGAATATCCACACTGAAGAACTTGAGAGCAAAACTTGAGAACTTGAGTGCCAGGAGCTGTTTCAAAAATCTCCCCACATCTGACTTTTGACTTCAGATCAGGAGAGCTGTGACACCCCCAGCAGCATGTTCAGCTGTCCCAGTCCTGGCACAACTTGTACATCCTTCCCTCACCAGCTTCATCAAGGCACTAAACTACTTTTAGTACAGAAATCTGTTTCTTTTAAAATGTTTCTTTTCCTTTCCTCTCATCTGGGAGGCAACCAAGGACCATCTTTGACTGGGCTTCCCCTCCCTGGAGAAAATGTCCTGCAAGTCCACACCTCTTGTACATTCTTGTCTAACATGAGGGTGACCCTGACCTCAGCCAAGCAAGGAAGGTGACACTAAAGGTATTCAGCATTGCTATACACATCATGTGATTTACACAACAGGAGCAGCAACAAAGGAAAGGTCCTTATGATTTATGATAGAAGAAGAAATATATGTTTATAAAAAGACAAAGGAAGCAAGGAMAAAAAAATGGAGAAATAAATTTCCACATGCTCTATTTTGGGTAAACCTCAGGGCAGCTCAGGTTTAAGCAGGAAAATTTCTATTTTGCATATTAAATTAAGATTTATTAACACTGTTAGAAGAGCCAATACAAATGTAAACCTATACTTTACCTGTAAACTTAAACTTTTATTAGATGGTTTCATCCTCAAGCTGAATCTCTCCCTACAGCCACCCCTTCAGGTCTTGTCTCTCTCTAGTAGATTCTTTCTGCATAACAACTCTAATATATAGCTCTGCCCATCCATTAATCACAGCTCATCTTGATTACTGTAGCATTCTTTTCTCTGCCTTGACAAAAGCAATCATCCTCACATCCATTAACGAAATGTCTGGCAAAAATTATTTTCTAGACTGTTTCTTTTAACCGTTTCACTCCCTCTTTTCATCTTCTGTTGGCATTATTTTTATATTATATCAAATATAAAGCTACCTGATGTTATTTTAAAGTAACTTCATAGATGATCTCACTCACACTTCCTTTCAGCTCTTGCTCATGAATGAGCTGTTTACTCATATCTGGCCTATTAAAATTTTTAAAAAAAAACCACTTTCATGCTTTGCCCCATAGGTTGTCCTCACAGTCCTCAAAACAAAAAATTTCATGGTCAGGAATAATTGTAATTTTAGTGTTCTTTTTCAAAATTCCCCTTAAAACTTTCCTTTTCCATGAAATCTGGAAAAAACTTCCCAGTAGTTAGAGTGTGCCGGGACCACCTTCTAACAGTCTGACCTATAACTGTCCCTTGGTTTCCCTGGAATCCCCTCAGTTATGTCTGCAGCCATATGTTGTCTCTTGTCTTGGGCTCWGATGCATAATCAAATTGCCACATCTTAATGAAGACCACGTGTTGGCTGAGCCAAGGTAGTAATTTGCATAATTTTAAGCCACAGCACATGCAAGTTAAAATGCACCAACTTAAACCTCATTGAAATCGGTAGAAGAGCATAAGTTTACACCATGACAGCTGAGAGTACATAATGCAGCGTCATCATGRGAACATGTCAGACCATGGCAACTTAATTTTATGTCTGGAACTTTACACATGAAACTGTGTTTGGAGCAAAACCTGCCTTTTTTGTTATAACCATGGAGCATTTTGATGTCTTGTCCTRGGCAGGGCTTCTAGGATTTACTAGCTGGGAGTGAGTAAATAGAAATGGCACTACATGCAGACAATGTTGYTTTGTGAACAGCCTCTCTTCTTATGACTCTCCCTGCTGCAGTGTGCTTCTAAAGAGCTGATAACACATTATCACATTGTTTACGGATCAAATATTTCTCTCTCTACTCAAAGTCATTTTGTCCATGTATTTGACTTCCACATTTGCATTTTGCTCTCCTCTCCTGCAGTTTTTTCCCCTCCTTCTACTTCTTCAGTACCTAAATCACACCTTCAGCATACTTTCTCCTCTTTTTCCACCCCCCACCTTTTTTTTTTTTTCTTCTTCTTTGTAGCAGGAGCCCAGGGGACGAGAAACTGAAGAATTATTATTCACCCTATTAAACTCTCAAGATTTCATACTACCAGTGTGACAGGGGCCACACTTTACTGGAATATATAAAACTTTAAAATCCATTTTTATATCAGAGTTCCCATTGTTTGGGACTTAGCTGCATCTCAAAATCGCACAAGAATTTGTAGCCAAGATCATGCCAATACATAAAAACACATTCTTTCACTTTTGATAATGAAGAGGACACAGGCAGAAGCTGAAGACATGTCTCCACAACAGCTACTCAACAATATGAAAAYATCAGAGCGTAAGCCTTTTTTGTCAATGAAAAAGAGAAAATTGCTAGGCTTGCATTCTCTCTTCCACAAGTGCAACCTTCCAGCACTTCTACCTGGTGTACCTCTCTCTGTCCTCTGCCCATTTGAGCTTCAAAACTGCCTGAAGAAGGACTCCTGGCTGCAGTGGTGTGAACAGTACATCTTTTTACATAATCCATGTGGCCAGGGARACATGAGAAAGTTAGTGATCAATCCCTCGATGAGTAGGAGTGGATAGGAACTGGCATATTGGTTTTTAAATAAAGAATCCCTTCCATCAACAATACAGGCTTGTACAAGCACCTATTAAATACTACTCTCAGAAATGCTATGGTGTCTCTGGAATAAAGTCTAACTGAAAAGTGTTATTGAAATTTGTCTCCTAAATTGCTTAGCCAGAAAATGCAGCCAGAGGTTCTGAATACATAAAGGAAAGCATATGCACATGTTCAATCTCAGACACTTTCAGAGAAAAAATAATTAATCTTCTCTGCAATCTAGTGAAGCAAGCACATAACCCTGTGRAAACTACACTACCACGGGAAAGGAAGACAGGGAGAAAGAAAGAGAAGAGGAATMAGCCTGGCATGGTTAAATGATTTGTTCATGAACAAGATCATCAGACTTAAAGAATGACCCAGCTTCCACTGAGTTCCAAAGAAGTCTGTCAGTTCCAAACATCATTCTCAAAACACAGGAAGTGTGAGATCCTAATGTTTAAAACTTCTTTACATAGATCCCGTAGTTCACGCAAAGAATCAAAGTCTATTGGTTTTGTTATTGAGGATCTTTTTCCAACATCACTGTCTTTAAAAAGYACCAAAGTAAATATTGCAAGAAGAYAAATCAAACCATTGGCCTTCCTGCAAAAAGATTAGCCAAACACTGTTTATACTGTCACTATGGATTTCTATATGAAAACCAAAACCAACCAACCAACCAACCAAACAAAMAAAAAAAAAACAAAACAAAAATATCCAAAATCCTAAAATATGGCTAGTTTGAAAACAACTTGGCAAGCAAGTGCTTGGCTCTTTTCTAGATCATGATCACAACTGTTGCTACAATTGCAAATATTCAGATCCAGAGCCTTCCAGCTTTACCAGTATTTCTTTTGAGGACGGAGAAAAAGGAGCAGGCCTTTTCAGTGGCTGAGGAATTTTCTGAAGTGAGGGAAATCTTATTTTCCACTGCATTTCACCTAGGTCTGTTTATAGTATAAGAGTATACCCCTCTAATTACGTGTTTCATATTTTCGTAAGGTTCTCAGCCAATTTATTTCTGCAGAAAACTGTATCTTTAAATTGTGAAAATCACTCCATAAATTCTGAGTTAGAACAGTCAAGGTCTGATACCTTATCTGTGCTCTTACTGTGTACAAGGTCACATCATCAGCATGTASATGTACAGAATATTTCATGAACTATACAGCGTTGACAGGTCATTAATAAAAACTGCAAAAGTAAAAGCCCTCTAATTAGCTCCTGAGGTAACTTTGCATGTAACATTTTCACCCCAGATTCAACACCATTAAACAAAATGACTGGTGTTTGCTCTCTAATGTAGACAGAGAACCATTCTACTATAGTTAAACTCAGCCAAATTGAGGGAAACTTAGATAGCAATATGTTGTGATTTATTGGAACAAAAGGCCACAGTCAAATCAATATAGATAGTTCCCACATAAAAAATTATAATGTATGTCTGTAACAATATCAAGGTTACCTTGAAAAGAGCAATGTGGCAGGCCAAAAACATGACTAAAATAGGGTCAATACATTCTCTTTGAAAGGAACACTCATTAATTTTTGAGCAATTGCGAGAAAACAGAAAACACAAATAGGTTATAATTAGGGCAGTACAACAGGGTTACTAAAGCATCATTTCAAATGGTTGGTTATCTCAAATTAGAAAGCAGATATTATAATAAAGATCCAGCAACAGGTTTGAGAAGAGCTTACAGAAGGCTTTTAAATAAACACGGGGTAATGTTGCCAATAGTTATCACATTGACTAGAAGGTGGGCTGAGAGCAAGGAGCCACTTATTTCATGGACTCAGTTTCTCCACTGATGACTGAAAGGACATGTTCATAAGCAATTTGTAGGACAAGGTAAGGATGAGTATCAAGATGTAATGAGACAGAAGGCAAAATCCTCTTTAGCAGACATTTGAAAAAAAAAAAAAAAAAAGCTTTTCATATGAAAGGTGAAAATGCAAGATTGACTGGGTGACAATGGCTGGATTGAAATGGAGTGAAAAAAAATATTCTAACCTACATTTTGGTGAGTGCATTGCTTCTTACTGTGTGCTATTTGATATTTATTGGTCACCTCAAATGCATTTGCATTGCTTCTGCTTTCTAGATTACTTGAGAGAAAGAGATTAATGAGAATTTGAGATGGCCAGACAAACTAATCCAAGTGTGAAGAGATTAGTATGCATAGCCATGAATTACATTCTGTAACCATCTTGTATACCGAAAGTTCTCAGTATAAAAGGAATACAAGGCCTTTTACATCAGTATCTGAACTTGAATGACAAATCAACKATTTCAAACAACTGGAATTTATTTTAAAGCAAATTAAAAACCCAATAACTTACTTAACTCTGATATAACATAAAATAATTTGTGTCAGTTTGCAACAACACTACATTTTGACACCTTTCCATCAGATAACCTGAACAATGTGTGGTTTATGATTTTAAATCTCATAATTCTCTTAAAATGTAACATGAAACCTCACRTCCATTGTTTTTACATCCCTCTCAGAGAGGCAGGTTGCCAATCTTTAAATAAGACTCCTCCTAAAATCACATCCTGCTCCTTCTGCCATCCCTCATATTTAGGATAGGATATTTCCAGAGAGAGGTGGTGGTCTGAAACATGGACCAAACAGGCAGAGCTGAAGGCATGGGAACCTCAGGTCTCGCCCAGGTTCTCATACTGATGTCCACACATCATGAGGAAAAAAAGATGAACAGGAAGAGCARATTTTCTTCTGTCGGTGACTTTTTGTGACAGTAAGGCAAATCTGAAAAGTTTTTCAAAAAGCCCAAAGTCATTGCTTTGTCCTAGGCAAGGTATGGTAATGGAAGGTGTATTCCTAGGAATCATTCTGGAGTGGCCCAAAGAGTGTTCAGTGTAAGACATAATGTTTCTCCAGGCAACTGCCCTGTGATTTCTTCCTACTCAAGCTTAATAGCTTTCCAAACAAGTTTTTTAGATGAAGCTTGTTTGTTACTTCTTTTTGCAAGTGGTAATTGTCCCAGTTATACTGAAATTGAACTATTATCACCACTGGTGTGGTTGTTACCATAGTTCCTAAGCAGAAGATTGCAGTAATATCCCAAGAGCACACTGGTCCTGAGCACTCAGGCTGTGTCTAGAAGTYAATAGAATTCCTTCCCATCCTACCGTGGACTTTACAGGTGACAATATTTGTTGAATGTTTCCCAGTTTACAAATATTAGCAAAAATATAACYCATCTACATAAAATACTGTCAGATCTACTGCTGATGACAACTATATTTCATTCTTGCATGAATATCATAGGACAAAAAGAAAACAAAATTGGTATTTAATGCTAAATATTTAACCAAAGTAGGAAACATGGAATTATGGTACTATAAGAGAAACTCACTAGGATATTATCCAGATATGATGGAGAAGTTACCTTCCAGTGTCTCAAAATATGAGAGATATACAAAAATAAATACAAATGAATAGAACTTATGATAAGTGATATACTTGAAGAAGAAAATGCTAAAACCACAGGCATTAAAAGTTTACTAACTAAATTATTTCTGCATTATTATAGTATTAACTAGCTAAYCATATTAACAATTATGATTGTTATTATTCAATATCGTGAGTCCTATGCTGATTGAGTTGTCAGTGTTGTCCATGGTAGCATAAGAAATGTCAACAGAAGAGCAGAAATTTAGTGGATAATTTTACTTTAAACTGAAAGATGTTGTAACTGAATAGTTAGTACCTGACATGCTGATTTTTTTTTTTATTTTTTTTACTAAACTTCATTTAGATAATGACTAACGTTGAGATAGGGGCACAATTTTTTTTGTACAGTGATGTGGGCAGCTCTCATTTTTGTGCTTATCCAGATTGAATCATAGAATGGTCTGGGTTGGAAGGAACCTKAAAGATCATCTCATTCCCACCCCCTGCCTTGGGCAGGGACACCTTCCACTAAATTAGGTTGCTCAKAGCCTCATTCCAGCCTGCCCTTGAGCACTTCCAGGAATAGGGCAGCCRCAAGGTCTCTGAGCAACCTGTTCCAGTGTCTTACTGCCATCATAGGAAAGATTTTTTTCCTGATTTCCAATCTAAACCCAGTCTCTGTCAGTGTCAAGCCATTCTTCCTTGCCTCATTACTCCAAGCTTTTGTCAAGAGTCTCTCTCCATCTTTCCTGTTGGCTCCCTTCAGGTACTGGAAGGCTGCAATTAGGTCATCACAAAGCCCTTTCTGAAGCCCTCTCTTTTCCAAGCTGAACAATCCCAACTCTCTCAGCCTGACTGAGGGCCATGTTCCCATGTCTCCATGACCATGGCTGCCCCTYCAGACCCAGCACAGGTGTATCTGCCTACATGAGGACAAACTTCAAGTACTACTCAATAAACATGATAAGACCTAACCAGATGGTCAACCATGGTTTCTGCCTCTAGACACTGTTAATCTGTACTGAATTTAACTGACTCTATCAATCAGCCCCATTTTACTTCACATTTTGCAGACACATTTAGATGCTGATGGCTGGTTAATGAATATGCACATATATTTACTCCAAAATTTGCAGCTCAGTGTTCTTTAATAGGTACTTCCAGTATTTTCTATTCAAATGAACATAACTCCTCTGTAAAAGTAGGCTAAATGTCAACTCAAAAGCTAATTTAAAAGAATGTTAAAACAAATTGTAAGTTTTTAGTGAGGAACTAGAGACATGCACTAGGACTATAGTCTATCCTAATGAACAGCTTTTCTTTCCTTCTGGAGCTACTGAGATCCAGGGATCCTCAATCTGACTATTTGACTGATGAGCAGAGATATTCTTTCATGTCGTGTTTTCAGTTGCCCAAACTGGACATCTGATTGATTGCCAGGGCCCTCATTTCTGCTTCAATCACTAGCARAAGAATAATCTTTAATACAGAAAAAAATCTGAGTAAAACTAGGAAGACAAACACCACCAGAGAGTAGTCTACTCTACACTGCACATTGCTTTTGAGATATCATCTCTAAAGATGGTTACAAGTAGAGGATTTGAAAGAATTTGAGCAAGAAAAATGTGTGTGAAGCAGATGCAGACRTGTTGTGACAATCAGATTTAGCCACGGGAAACAGCCAACCAAATGGTACTAGGATGGGTGGAAAAGGACCTCAAGCAGTTTTGTCTCAGCTGGCTTTTGTTCCTTTTTTTTTAGTTTACAGCTGAATTATTGAACACCCAAGAGCCAATTCTCTTTGTCTGGAGGAGCTGAGCCCAAGTGAAGAAATGCACAAATACAAAACTCCACTATAATATATAGAAGAAAACAACGTGTTGCACTCTTCACCTAAATCTAAGCCTTCAGAGAAATCTGATGATCTTATTTAGTCCATAGATTAGGATCTCAGCTGAAATCTAATAAAATTACAATAAAGGTTATGTATCAATAAGGTGTCAGTTGTGCACAGGGATGAAGTATTCTAGTCATAATTAAATTTCAAATCTAATTATAATTTGAAGAGTCCTTTTAATTCCATTGCAATATTCTGCTTTTGTAGGAAGATGATTGCTATAGCATCTTTTATCTGTAATTTTCTTTTAATTAAAAAATGTAAATAAATCAAAACCACCTACTTTAAATACTTACACCTTAAATGAAAAACAAACAAAAAATGCAGGAGTATTTCCATCCAGGTTTTATCTACTAAATCACACCTAGGCATAGTTTGGGGGGGTGTGTTGACTAACGAGGTGGTGAATTTCACATTATCACTTATTTCTTTCACATAACCAGAAATGGCCAAATTACTTTGGCCAAAGGAGAAAAAAAATAGCTTCTTCAGAGCAAAGAATGTCAGAGAGGAAAAATATAAAACCTTTTCTTCAAAAGGTGTTGAGACTGTAGGGCATTCTTCGAAAAGCTGCTGGATGCTTCCTGACACTGAGCACCTCCAGCCAATCCCACCAGCCTCAAGTGTTCAACAGCACAGTAACTCTAGGTTACTCTGATTATTAGCACTTACCAGCCTCTTTCTGCTTATTTGTTCTCCTCATGTTTCTTTCAACCATTTAAATCAGTTTATATCACCTGCCTGGGTGCTAACTTTGAGTTGGCTTAAGAAGCTCTTTTTTGCCCCTGGCATTAGACTTCCTGATGGGATGGCTTGAAAAGAAAAATGTTTCTTCTTGGCTTTCATTTGTCTCAGCAAAATAAGTAAGTGTCTTTTAGTCTTTTAAGACAGTCTCAGTTTGCCTGACCACCTCCTTCAGCCTGAGTTTGYCTTCGCTCTATGGAGGACACAAGAATTTTATCAGGAGTAAGGGATGCCAGGCAGATTCCTCAGGCCCTATGCTGTGGCATAAGTCTATCACTATTCCTATGACAAATATTTCTTTTACAATGTACTAAGACCAGTTTTACCTTTGCCACAAGCTGTTCATACAGCAGGAGTCATCCACTCTTGTTTCCTGGTGACCCTGTAGTCCCTGGTATTTAACCTTAATCCATCCCCTAAATGTAAAAGCTCAAGATTGCATTCTGACATTCAAGATACCCCTGCTGGTTTTGGTTTTTTCTCCATCAGCAATTTTCATTGCCACATTTTATATCAAAATTATTTAACCAAATCAACCTGATACTTACAGTGGAACTTCAATAATTAAATTAATTACTCCTTTTCTAGGAAAAACTGCATTTTTACAAAAGAAGGCTATAAATTTAGTCTGGCATAATCTTTTTTAAGCTCACATGGTATTTTGTTCCATTTTCTATTTATCCTGCATCTTTGCTGTATTCTACATGCTTTGCATTAAAGCCTGACTCACAATCAATGCTGAACAATTAAACATCCCTCTCTTAATATATACAGATATTGCAAATAGGTATGTACATTGATATGTGAACATGCCTCTATAATTATTAACTTTTCACACAGTACTGTCCTGATGCAGCAGCTGTTTCTGCCATAACACACAAGGAATCAGATAAAATTTCTTCAGGATAGTGGCTGGAAAGTTATCTGGTACCCCAAGACTTGAACAGGTTAAATGCTTTGAGCCTTTTCATAATTCCATGTGGTAATCTCCACTTTCATTTACATACATTTGTTTCGACTACTTAATTCACCTTTGCTTTCCTTATTAAATATTACTATGTTAAAGGCAAAAGACGAAACTTTTTCATCCTTTTCAGAGAATACTCCTACAGAGTAAAGTAACTCTGTTTTGTCTTTCTTTAGTCTCTTCCATTYATATGTTTGGGTAAAAAAAAAACTGTACTACTTGTTTGAACATTCTTTGAAAATCATTTCATACCTTTACTACTGGCAATTCTGAGTTTTTCAGTACAACTCCTGATCTTTAAAACATAGTTTTCCTTGTTGTTCTCTCCACTCCTTCATTCTTTTTAGGCTTTTGTTCTTATTTCTACTGTACAGGCTGGCTTTTTTCCTTGGGTTTTTTTTTTTTGTTTTGTTTTTTTTTTTTTTTTTTTTTTTTTTTTTTTTTTTTTTTTTTTTTGACACAAAGAAAACATACTTTGGGAATGGGATGATTTTGATAATACTTTTTTACTGAGTTAAAAGTTTTGAAATGTAGTTTAATTTATAATTTTTTTTATACTTAAATCCATGGTTTCTCAACTCATTTGAAAAACCACATTTATTGGATTTTGTTTTTTGAACTGAACCTTATCCAGCCATTTAATGTAAATTCTATTAACTCATGGTCGCTCTTTGAAAGGGTTATTTTCCCTTTAAGTCTCAATTAGTACAGATTCTCAGGTTTTCAGTGAATTTCATTGAAAGAAAAAAATCTTACTTCCRTCTAATCCTTGGATCCCAACAGATACATACTCTAGACTCCAGGGACATGMCAAACACCAGTAGGAAGCTGATTTAGCAGCCAGTGGTCACTGAGGTACTGCAGCATTCCAGGTTTGGCTTTTTCCACCAGAATCTCTATTGGAAGTTACAGGAGTGTAACTTATATTTGATAACTGCAGCATTCCAGTTAGACAAATGAAGATATTGGCTCGGTGCCAATTAGCATTACCTAACAAAATCTTAATTAGGCTAGAATTGTAAATACTGTTAGAGTTCACGTTAGCACATCACATGATGTTCGTCAGATAATTTCATTTTTAAATCAATATCCCAACTTTTCTGTTAACAGTTATGGGTTGTTTGCTTTTAACTCTAGCACAAACATTTTCTAATTTTCAATTACAATTTATGTGTTTAATGCAACATTATATTGTCACTGTGTGCCAACAATCTATGTGGAACCTGAAGGTAATTTTCATAAAATTCTTAACTGTGTCTATTTTTGAGGGCAAATTTTGTAACAACATGTGAAAATAATGTTTTCACATCAGCAGAAGAACATTGTAGATTCATGCTTTGAAGACATTTCCGCAGCCCTCATGAACCACTGGATCTCACAAGAACTTTAAAAATTATGTTTGCCTTAAATCAACAAAATATTAACATTTTATATTTACAAAGTTATTGACAACCAGAAAAAAACTTCAGTAACTGAAATAGATGTGGAACAGAAAGAAAAGAGCCAAGTAAATAAAATATTTGACTTCTACATTTGGTATATGTTGGCAACACTTGGCCTTGGAGGGRGAAAAGGTTAGGCCAAACTTGGAGATTTTCAGTCAGATCCCTAGATTTTTCAAGAAGTCCAAATATCTGACTCTGTCTCTCTCTCTTCTAGAAGCACTTTGCTGCTCGTGGTCAGAGCTGAACAGCAACAGCACTGAGTTCTTCCTCAGCACAGTGCCATAGGAAAAAAATGATCACAATTATTTTTGGCTTGGATGCAGCTGAAGCTGTTGTCACTGCTGTCAAACGTGTCCTTTCCAACCCCCCAGCAAAGGTCAGCAGTCACYGAGGAGCCTGAAGGGTACGTGCTCCTTACGCACAGCAGTTTGGGGCGTTCATGGAAAATGCCATCATCTTCCCTTGAACTTTTGTGTGTGGAGAAGAGGCAGAGACAGGGCCTTTTCTTCCAGTGCAACCASTGTGGAGGCAACCGCAGGGGTAGGGGACAGAGCTGGGGAGGGCAGTGCCACGGCCACATCCAGCCAGGCTGCTCCATCAGAGCAGCCAGACAGGTAACAGGGCCACATAAAGCATCATCAGACCATAAAGCATCCGTTAAAACAGTGCCACAGTCACYGTCACACTGAGCCCAGTGAATTCCACTGTCACTGTTTTAATGGATGCTTTATGGTCTGATAGATTCTGAGTGGGATTCYTTAAAAATGCACTGTGTTGGTGTAAAATCCACTTTAAAAAACCCTCCTAAAATTTCCTAAGGCTTCAGTAGGAGCAGGATTAGGCCAGAGACAAACACCTCTGAAAATCCACCCTTTGAACATGCTGAGCAGGTCAACTATGTGAGAGGAACAATGTTTTACGCTTCATGTGACCATTTCAGTGCCATTTCGATAACATGTTTTCCTTCCTTCCTTCCTTCCTTCCTTCCTTCCTTCCTTCCTTCCTTCCTTCCTTCCTTCCTTCCTTCCTTCCTTCCTTCCTTCCTTCCTTCCTTC
>NW_026623344.1:1776997-1779402 GCF_030028575.1 Malurus melanocephalus
TTTTATTTTTTTAAATGGGACCCTTTTTCTGGACCAGAGAAACGTTTACTGTAGTGCTCTTTTGCAACTTGGCTCTGACCAGTGTCTCTGGGTGCTCACAAAGTTCATGTTCTGCTGCAATAGCTCCCACCCCAATRGTGCTGCAATTGCAGCCCTCTCACCAAGGAGCTCAGGAGTTTCCTACACTAATTGTACCCCTGCCAGTTGCTGATTTCCCCGCAGCASCACAAGCCAGACTTTCTTACAGGCTGTTAATATTTTCCACTCCAGTACCCTGTGCCAAATTCTCCCACGGCTTGCTACAAGTTTCCTGACAAGATACGCTTGTAGCACGACATTCAGGAGATTCACGAAGGCGGCTGAAGTCGGGTTCCCACTGCCCAGGACYAAAGGAGGGCAAGGTGGGACAAACAAAAGCTTGTCCTTTCCAGACAACACCTGGCCATGGCGGGTTTACACCARTGTGACCCGATCAGAGGTGTGAAGCGCGGTGACACCACGACGCCTGGGAAAAGCAGCCGGCGGTGCCGCTGGAAGCCGCGGCAGAGCCAGGGCACAGCTCCAGGCCAGCAGCGGTGACTAAGCCGTGCCAGGCCCCGAGCAGCCCAGGGGACACGGTGACTCAGAGGCACACCTCTGGCTCCTCAGCCTTCCCCCCCTTCCCCGGCGCGGACAGGGCCCGCCACAAAGTGCGACGCGCCCCCACAGTTCCCTGGGGAGGGCACACGCTAGGACAGGGTGTCTGCGCCCAGAAATCCTTTCCTGGACTCGTCTGCCCGCATCTGGAGCTGCCCTGGGGCTGGGCAGYGCTGGCACACAGGCCACAGCAGGAGAGCACAGAGCTGCCCAAGCCAAGGGAGCCCCGCAGTTAAAAACCGACCTGGCAGGAGCCAGAAGACAGCAGAAACTGAGTCTGTGCTGGCCAGGAGACAGAAAAAGGGACAAGCCACTGCCAGTGCTTGAGAGAAACATAGTCTTGGTGCTACAGCAGTTTTGAGGCTAAGAACAATGTCCTACTAGAATTGTGTGACTGCAAATAAAGGAGACAGGCAGTATGAGTCACTAGAGTCCACTCATTCTCACTGCAACACAGAGCAAAAAGAATAAATAAGACCAAAAGCTGCCTTCAGAAGTTGTGTTATTATTTTCCCGAGGAAGATGGCAAAATGGTGATCTGCACATCAGTCAGGCTGGGGGAGAAAATGCCTGGTACAGATGTAGGACTCCAGAGGGATGGTGTGGAGTTGCCACCAGAGCCTGTCATCTCTGCCATGGCCATGACCACACAGCAAAGCTCAGCTGGCCATCACAAGCCTCTGCAAGCCCTGAACCCCGGGGAATGATGGCAGAGGTAGGCAGAAATATCCTCACGAAGGGCGCAAATTTTGCTGACAATTCTTTTGATGCTGCAAAACTTCAAGTCCTGAGACCTGGAATTGTGTTTCTAAAAATACCAAAAGGTTTACATGTTTAATCCTCAAGTATTTTGAAAGGTATGTATAAAAAAAATACAAATCCACAAAAATCCCAAGATGACCAATGCTGTAAGCAGTCACRACTTTTAAATAGGCCTTGAAATTTTAGGTGGGTTAGTTAGTGATACCACATACAAAAAACACCACAGAAAAAGCTGCAACATATACTACACTCATTCTTCTGCCAGTCAAAATTATGTTTATTTTTAATAAAAGCAGTAAGAAAGAACTGCACATTCTGATGGAGGGAGTAACTTTATAGTGCTGCATGTTCATTTTGCTAAGACATTCCCATCTTTCTCTGTCACCTGGGGCACAGCATCTGCCCCAGGGATGCTGGTGAACATACACACATCACACCCCTGAAGTGGTTGAATCTTGCCTGTTCCCTTATGGATCCAAGCTGAGACTGGCGGGGTTCACCAGAACAGCATTTAGTGAGGAAAAATGAGCTCCTGGAACCGTGATACTCCTCACCTGTCTTATACAGAAGTAGCCCTAGAGCAAGTACTTAACAATTARCATGCATTGTTTTGTTGTGTATTTCCAGAACCAATTATCCATCTGTTTCTGAATCCTGGATGCAGGATTCTGATCCTCACAGAGCCATTTCCCAGTGCGCCACAGCCTGCTTGGTTCAGTAGTTCCCACAACACCGCAAGTGTCAGTTTATCTTTGCTGGCTACATCACCCTTTACTCTTTGCTCACAGATCCCTTTCCCAGACAGCTCCTATTTTCCGTACAGCAGCAGTCTCAGACTCTCAAACTTATTACGACTTTTCCCAGTACCATTGTMGCTGTGTTTGCTGCTGCTTTGGAAGGGCACAGCATCTCCCCACTTGTTGATTTCCCTCCAGTCTTCCAGACATCATCTCATGTAATTTTGCCACAGTTTTACTGCCAGATCACTTGCCAAACCACTTGTAGCT
>NW_026623344.1:1779543-1796598 GCF_030028575.1 Malurus melanocephalus
TTGTCCTTTACCAGCCAAAGATCATCCATATAAAGCAATTTAAAACACACCATTAAAAGGCCTCCTTACCACAGTGTTCCCAGTTATTTTAGCTTTAGGCTTCTATCCTAGGTTACTATAATATTTTTTTAAGTTCATTTTCCATGATCAAGTCCAAAAATATCTAATCTGACAGGCTCTGGTAGAACACTGCAGAAATACCTCTGCAAAGCTCAGGGGTATCTGCATGATTTACAGCTTTTATTCCCTGATTAGTTCAATATTTGGAGATGCCAAGATCTAAGCATTTGATCCCAGTTGTTTTTRCTAATTTGGTTGACAGCCCTTCTTGGCAGAGAATTGCTGTCTTCTCAGTGCAAAGAACAAGCTGAGTTGAAGTATTGACAGGTTAGTGACACTTCCACAAATCAGGTTACTGAGCACAAAGAAATACTTCAGGGGTAGGACACGACAGCAATGTCTGGGTCCAAGCAATAAGTAATTCAAGCTCCTAAAGAGAGAACCTGTGCTAACATGAAGATGGACCAGTGTCTGGAGTTGATAAAGTAGCAAGATTACCCARACTGCGCAACAGAAAGTTTTACAAGACCCTGAGCCAAACTGAGCACCAGAAGTGCTGCTGATGCACTGGAGTGGTATGGTRTAATGATAAGTAACACCGCTGCTGGTAATGTTGCTTTCCAAAATGCTTTTCACTGAGCCAAGTAGCTCCACTTCTATGTCTGCTGCTCTGAAGCTTTGTACCATGACCCAGAGCTTTGWAGCTGCTGAGCTCGTCAGATCAACTTGAGACACTGAATATATCCATGGAGTTAATTAAGGGAGGTAAATTGTCTCTGGTTGTTGACTAGAACAGGAGAAACATTTGAGGGAACAGAGGATGGCAGAGGGAATGAATTGAGATTACAGAGGCATTTGATTTTATTTTATTCYTAGGAATAAAGCTTGTTTTTATGAAACAAAATGAGCAAAGTGGAGACACCATGTCATTTCACGAATGGACTGAAAAAGAAGACAGAGCTCTGGGCAAATGGCAACACCTTAATCTCTGATCTATTAAAGTGCTGGTCATAGTAAAGGAAAAGCATCTGCAAAACCTATAATATATTTTAGTATTATATAAAAAAACTATTAAGCTCTGTTAATGAGCAATCTCTAGAGTGAAAAGGACCTGGTGTCAGGTTATAGCAAAGGATTTTATTGGTCTGCAGGATCATTGAGGAATATATTTAAAATGTTGATTAATCCTTTAGACCCTAAGTGTGGATTCTATTCCTTTTGGCATATGTGGTTTGCATCTTTGAATAGGTAATATGACATATTTATGTGTGAGATTATCAATTACTGTGCAATGAGTGATTAAATTTATATGTTCAAAACCTGACGGACTTTGACTCTTTTCCATTTAAAGAAACCCGTGCTTATATGGAAAGCATAAATCATCAGCCCATTCTTAAAAGGCAATGATTGCAGAATAATAATTTATAATAGCAACATTAATATCAATTATTCTGCCTGTAAGAACAGTTCCTGCATACACTAAAATATGAATGTGAAAGGGATAAGATTATATGTTCTTTTGCTCCTGACCGTGTTCGCAAAGGCTCAGGCACTGCCATTTCTGAAAGGGGCAAAAGCTTTTACAGTCACATTTAACTACATTTCTAATAATGCAAATATCACACACTTTGATATTTTACCACTAGATACACTAAATTCAAGAGTTTGGTCATTACCAGTAACTAATCTGGAATTGGAGCAAGACTGCAGAGGGAGAGAATCCAACAAAGAACTTTGAACCAGTAAAACAATGYAACAGAATCCCAAAGAATAAACTAAATCTCTTATTTTCAAGAGCAATATGTAAAACAGGTCTGTGTCTTGATAATTCACTACAATCTTTTTTTTTTTTTTTTTGCTGGTAAGACAACCTAAAAGATTGTAAATTATCCCAGACAAAGCCTGTGGTCATTATTTAGCCCCTCTTCAAGTAAAGATTCCTTTGACCTGAAAATGGGAAGTGTTCTGATAGTAATGGAAGGTATCTGAGAGGGGAATATACCCCTTGGCTTGTTATGATCACATTAGACACTGGTTTGGCAAATATGTTCCCAAACTTATACAGCAAAGCTTCAGCGGAAAAAAAAGTACAGCCAAGAACCATGTTGGCTTAAGAAATGAGCATGTTCACATAAAGTAAGAACTGACCTAAACCAGATCATGATATTCTCTGAGGTTTGTAAAATAAAATATAAAAAAAGTGTTTTTGTATGTCTCTGCACTTCAACACTCACTGAAGAGACTGCAGTTATAGGTTCTTTGGAAATGCAAATTAGACAACAGTGCCTGATTTTGCCTGGCACAAGAAAGAGAAGCGCTAAAATATTTTGTGATGGGTCTGAGCCAGAAGTCTAGAAGACTAGATTTAAAGCTAGAGGTTTAGATTGATCTTTARAAGAAAAGCTATTGTCACAGATTTTCTATTCCCACTGAATTCAGGACATACTGAAATCTCCTGACAACTGATATTCTCTTGAGATTTTCTACCTCCCATTTTCCATCAAGTTTGTACAAAAGCACTACCTCATTTCATGGCTAATTTTGAAAACTTGCATAAGAAATGTGARACTAAACCACAAAGTTTGGATAATGATCTGTACTTTCTGCAAGTTTGGGGGGAGTATTAGAATCACAACTGCTCCATTCTGAGTAACTCCCACTAGGTCTGAACTGACAAATAAAACTAGGCTTGTCTGTAAACACTGGAACAAACTCTGGTCCAAGTTATGTCCAACAAAATAACAGGGGGGCATCATTGGCCTGTTTTTCTCTTCCTCCTGGGACTATTTAATAGATATATATCTCTTCCATCAATGAACACTTGCAAATTAATGTCCTTCCATTTTGTAATGCTTCCCTAGCATTGCCCTGTACTTTTACGTCAGCACACATATTTCTATTCAAGAGATCGTTACTATTATTTTAAAACAGATGGTTTGAACATAATCCACATAAATAGTAGATTGGCAGTGCCAGTCATGATGGCATGTGTAGAAAAGAGCTGGCTGATACAACAATATTTAAAGATTAGCAGTCTGGGACACTAGAAATGACAGTGTCTCTTGCCACTGAACCTAATGCTTGCGCTATGGCATTCAAAGAAAGGCACAGCAGTCATTGTGCCAAACGATCTGGTAAACTCACAGATTTTTTTAAAAAAAGTTTGAGTTTTACTGTAGCTCTCTACTGAAAACAGTGGGGAGTGGCATAGAGCCCTTCATAGAAAGGAGGTTTGAAACTCACACTCCTTCCTGTCCTTGTGTTGGCATCAACAGATGGAGGGCTCRCAAAAATCTGTGCCTTGGCCACTTCTGTGAACATGCCAGGCATGGCTTTGGCTTTTTCTCTGGGACACTAGGAAATTAGCATTAATATAAAATATGTAATTGTTTAAAATTACTTATAATCAGTGTCCAGTGGAACCTGCAAAAACACCATATATTTTAGAAGCACTGTCGGTGTCTGTGTGCTCTGCATCTGACCCTGCTGCAGCTGTAGCTGTCTCAAGTTGCAGCTGACAGGAGGAATGTGACATCACTCCAAGCTACCRTTTGTGTCCAGGACACTTCATCAAAATATCTATTTAATAGCCCACATCTCTGCTGCGTGGCGAATTTATTCCCTCTGCTTGGGTTGCCACACTCATCTCCCACTCCTAAGCTTGTACATATTCATGGAATCACAGCATGGTTTGTGTTAGAAAGGACCTTAAAGACCATCTTGTTCCAGTCCCCCTGCCACAAGGGGGGGGGGCGGGGGGGTGGGGGGGGATTTCACTACCTCAGGTTGCTCAGGGTCCCACCCAGCCTGGCCTTGAGCAATTCTAGGGGTGGGTCAGCCACAGCTTTTCTGGGAAGCCTGTGCCAGGGCCTCATTACTCTCAAAAGTATTCCTTCCCAATAGCCAATCTAATTTCTCTGCTTCAGTTTAAAACCATTCCCCTTTGTCTTGGGTCTTGCTTGCTTATGAGCCTGTTAGGTCTTCTTGAAAAATCAAGGTCCAAACTTCTTGCTACAAGATCAGCTAAAATCTGTTTGGATTTTTCATTAGGTTTTTGACACACAGGTCCTTATTTTAGCTCCAAGGGCAGTGACCTCACTGAGGTCAGGATGGAGGAGCCATGCAAGACCCATGCAACACCCCGTAAGTACTAAGAAACAATAAAACCAGCAAGGCTGTCAGTGCGGTTTCTACTGTTGGTTACAGAGAAGGATAATGTGTTGGTTTGAACAACAGAGCTAATAAACGACATATTTTTAATTTCAGTAGCTTGTCAAAGGACTAAAAGCTTCAAGTGCACAACAAACACTTTGAGGGGTTACACGTGATGCACATTCACAAACCATGAAGCCTGCCCACAACTCTTGTTTAACCACATGACACTTCAGTGGAACAGCCAGCTTTATGTTCAAAGTGCCACTGCTGCCTTCCTGGCCATGTGCTGACGTGCCTCAAGGGGATTTATCCAAGGTTTATCTAGGACCTAGAGGGGGAGAAAAAGATAAATTGGTTGAAAACTTCACTTGCAGGCTCCTAAGATCATTACAGCATATGTGGAAATGTAAAACAACTTCTAGTGCAAGCCGTAACAYGCTAACAGAAAAATCACTTAAAACATCTTCAAACTATCAAAGCCAGAGATGATCTGATAGAACCTCACAAATCCCATAATCTACTGTAAGCAGTAGCTAAGACTTTGGCTTCACCCATGTGTCTGCAACTGGGGAAGAAGCAGGAGGATAATTTATCCAAGTCTGGGGTAATGAAGTGTTAACAAAAACCATATGAAGTTATTACTACAACCACAGGCCACAGAATGTGAAGGAAGGAGGATCTCAGGAGACCTACCTATTTTCAGTCATCTCCTGCTTCATAGTTCATCAAAAGGTGTTCACCAAAACAGGAGGCAAGCAACAGAAATTAAATGATTCATTAGGCCTAATGAACAATGCTGATCATATCATCTCTAAAATACAGTCGGTCGACATTGATATATACGTCCTTTAACTCGTTCTTCCCAACTTTATTAGGTACATATGTCTACAGCAGACACAAATGAAACATTCTACAACTAGGCTCCAAGCCAAAAACTAATTTATTCTTTAATGTGGTAGTGATTACTTGGTGGTTCCTTGAGCAGAGATGACAGGTCTGAGCTAATGGAGTTGTACTGTAAGTTAATATAAATCATGACAGAGCAATTAATTACAGAAACCACTGTAAATCCCTTTGTTAGTTTTCCCCATCACCAGAAGGATTTAATAATGTTCATTTTGCTAAGTTCCAGTGACATTTACAAGTCTTAAACCATTTTTAATCAAATCAATATCTCTGGCTGCTAAATTTAGTTGTGCTTTGCTAGCAAGTCCTGGAATGCATCGATACTAATGTTTCCTACCTTCTGTTCAAGTAAATTCTACTGAAGCCCCGTACTTCCTCTGCATTTCTTTACATTGAGTAATTGGGATTATTTTTTTTAATAAGCAACATGAGAAATAAGTGCATCCAAAGGAATTAGAAAATAGTGAGCTAGACAGATATACAAATATCAGTGCTTATGATGCATCTCACAGTTGAAAAAATTAAGGAAATTTCCCTTAATTAGCAGAAAGCACTTCAAACCAAGGAGCTGTGATTTGTTGGAGAACCAGGGCACTCCAACAGAGCTATAGGTAGGCTCACATGACAAAGACAGGATACAGGGCACCATGACTTCTTTCTGTCCTTAAATCTAAAATTTACTAAATATTTTTCAATGTGAACTGAAGACATACCTAAATACCACCAAAGACTGTGTGTGGTGATCTCACACTGTTTTGCAGGGGGGAATTTCTTTCTCTCTCTGTATCTCACATTTATAGCTACAATCTAGGGATAATCATASTCCCTCTGTTTGTCATATCCACTTATACTCTAAATCCTTTGAGGCATGTGAGATCCATATTTTTTAGTGAATACTGTGCGCAATAAAAAGGGAGTTGTGAGGCCAATTGCACTACAAGAAAATTAGCAGAAATGGCAATAACAGTCCTGCATGATTATTTCTAGGAACTTTTTGCAGATAAGTTACTGTACAACACTGAATATTTGCAAAGCAATTTGGAGAGTGTCTTTGCATACATCAAGAACAATTAGGTCCAGTCTGTGTTTTCCTAAAAAGATTTTCCTTTTGAAACGAACTTTAGTAAGAGCAGAACTAAAACCATTCTCTTTTAGCTCTTTTCATTTGCATGYTTTTTCAACATTTTTGCCTTCAGCCCCCCAAAATACAGGTGGTTGCTATTTTTTTCAGCTTTAGCAGTACTTTAGCAGAGATATTTAATTTTACTCTGCAAAAACAAAGGACAGAAATTCACCAGCTCAGAATTGTTATTCTGCTCTGTCTTTAACAGCAACAACAACAAAATCTGGGGAGGYTTGACATTCTGTTGCATTTAGATCAGTACCTTTTCCTTTATACCTAATGAACACGTTCACAATGGCCGTCAGATCTCTGACATCCTCAAGGGACTGCACAGGGGTCATGGACTCTGAACACCAGCACATCAGTGGAATAATAATAATAATACAAAAAAAAAAAAAAGAAGTAAAACTTCAAAGTCACTGCTGGCTGCAAGGTTTCTTCTTTAGAAACCTTGTAGCAAGTTGTACCTTMTTTATTTCATTTCAACTACTTATTTAATTCATTTTGGCGGTTTCAGCACTAACGTAGTAACACAGTTTCTTGGTCTGTGACCTGTGTGCTATTCCCCATGGACAGGAATGAATTGTTATAGCTTTTTTTATTCTTTTCTTTTTTTTTCTGCAAGTGTAAAAACAAAACAAGATCTAAAGAAAGAATGGAAGGGGGAAAAAAGAAAAAAAACAGATTAAAAAAAAGATTACTCCTACTGAGGTTCAAAGGATGAGCTGATACAGAGTTCTTTATCTTCGGTTTCCATTTATGTTGGGTCTTTGTGCAAATAGTATAGATTAGTAACTAGAGTTTCATTTCTTTTATTCTTTCTCKGAACAATTTCTTTCCATTTTACCTCAGATGACACCAAATCATTGTGACAGAGGCCCCCAAGACCTTGCTGTGATTCTATAATAACTTAAATTCTCCACTTTCCCAGAGTGCACTAAGACGTTAGGCTTTTAGATCTTGAACTACTGCATTAAATCCTAATGGAAAATTTCTCTCCTAACTTAAGAACTACCTTATCCCCCATGAATAAACAACGACAGCATATGGATCAAGAATGACCTCTGATACATCTGTCTTTAATGCAGGAATCACTGTAAAAATTGATTTCCTTTCACCCTCAAGCAACAAGGTCTTCCCTGTACAGAATTAAATACATACGAAGCACAAGATRTATTCAAATGCAGTCCTGTGAGCAGAGTCATTTCATTCAATATGCAGCTATGCTGGAGGCTCAGACCAATCTGAGATTCAATTTGCATTATAATTCTAAAAATAATAATTCTCTAATGAGAATATTTGAGTGTATGTAAGTGTGCAGACATGAAATTCACTCTAGGAAAAAAAAAAAAAAAAAAAAAAAAAAAAAAAAAAAAAAAAAAAAAAAAAAAAAAAAAAAAAAAAAACCCAAACAAGCACAATTGATTTTCTGTGGGGAGTTTAAAAGAAACTAAAGAAGTCAAAAACCAAAAACCATAACAACATCAAAAAGGTCCACACCACCAAAACATAAAGGAAATCAAAAGCTGACCTTTTTTGAAATTTGCTTAGTTGACTGTGTGCTTTCTGAAGTAAACACTAAAAGACATCGGAGCAGGAAATGTATTCCCTTTTGCAGGAGGAGAGCATACACAGCMTGAGCATGACATTGCTATTACAGGTATGGAAAAATCATGTTCAACATAGTGTTGGCTAAACACAACCTAACTTCAGGTAATTGCAATCTATGTGACCATGCCCRTTTTCATGGGCAACAGTCGTTCTCCAAACCTGTGCTAAAGCCAGGATGAATCCTGGGCTGGATCCAATAAGACGCCATCTCTCATAGTTTGTAAATTTGCTAGAATTTCTCTGCAGCACCTATTGTCCAAGTCAGCATTGCATCACAAAGGGGGAGTTCTTAACAAAACCAATATTTGTTGTTCTTATTGTTGCTGCTGCTGTTGTTTATCCTTCACTCAGGAAAAATGTCATTTCTTGCAGAAAAAAAACAAACTACAGCTCTAACCTAAATACTATAAATTATTCATATCCCTCCTCTTTTTTTCTGATTGGAAAATGGACCAGGGAGCAAAACTTATTGTGTCTTCTGAATGTAATCAGTAAATAAAAATGAGCTGAAATATCATGTCACTTTAAACAGCTTTCCTTTTAATGGGATACTGAGTCCCTCCTCCCACAATCACAATCTATCACAATGTAAAAACCAATAAAACATGTACTAAATTGTTAGAACACTAACTAGGATTAATATGTTTCTTTCTTCATTTTTCTAGGATCTGACCTTCAAAATGTTGTGGAGTAAAGTGTCAGTCTATAGTAGAAATAAATTATGTCAYATTCTCTTTGTCTAGCAGTGGCTTCACTTTTAATTCAAAGTTTCTATGTACCTGAACAGAAAGTATGATGTCTAAGCTAAAAGAAGAAACAGAGACAAAAGCATTCACAAACAGACCAGATATCAGCTCAAATAAATCCAGATCTTATTCCTGAAGTGTACCTGTAGCCACATCTGGAGTGAAAAGAGCAGCCAACACAGTGTGTGGCTGAAATGAAAAAACAACATTGCCTGACTTCCTCCTTTTCTTAATTCTTGCATTGTATTCACTGCTTCTTTGGACAGACTGAGAGCTGACTTGGGCAGCAATGTACTGAGAAGTATTTTGAAGTCATTGATCTTTGTTATTGTCTTCATTATTTGATACTTGTATAATTTTTTTTTTAAAAAAAAGCAGTTTCTCTGCTGTCTACATTTTCAGTAACAACCCTTGGATTTAACTTCTGTATCATCAGTTTCCAGATTATCAAGTCTCACAGCTCCTCTAAGGCAAGCCGAGGATGTGATTTATTAGCTTGATAACTTTATTTTCTAGATGATGTTTGGACAGGAGTATTATGACTATTTAAATGTTTTTACTTCCTCAGTGTCACTATCTGCCATTTAGCAAGTATTTTTGCAGCAGAGAGTACAGTGTGCTGCCGGAGCACCTGAGAGCCCAGGCCCTAGATGAGAAAAGACTGCCAAAAAGGAGCATCTATCAGCAAACTCCTTTGAGTGCAGCAAAAAAAGTGGCAGCTCACCAGGAAATCAAGAGGGATCAAAGCTGGGATGCAGCTCTGACTGCCCCTGGTGCGAACAGGAACACTGGGAACAGTTGCTCTCCAAGCAAAAGATGTTTGCAAAGACACTTCTACAGATGCACTGTGCAAGGCTGGACATGTGCACACCCTACTGAACACAGAACCTGGCACTATGCTCGCAGGAGGAAAGGTATGTGCTCCGTGCAACCAGCCCAAAGAATACAGCCCCTGTATTTAAGGGAGCTTCCACAAAAGTACTCAGTAAAGAACAGGATTACAAGTTATGTTGGCACAGACTTGATTAAAACCCAGTGAGYAATAGGCAAGGTCCCCCTTCATTTCAGAACACTTTGGCTCTGTTTTTGGAGGTGACTTATGGCAAAGTGGATGATGAACAAACACTCAAGGAAAGAAAGAACCATAGTATTTTTTTGCCAGACTCACCTCTACTTGTCTGCTCTTCTTTCTTAGCATTGCAAGTTGCCATCTCTGAGTGACAGTACTATAACACCTGACAGATAAGTAGATAAACATTCCTACAAATAATAATACTGCACACCTGAATAAGTTGGACGTAATGAGGTTTACATTTTAACATTACACCACCTTTTTCAATTAAAATAGAGCTGACCATTCAAGGCAGCTGAAGAATTCATATATCCTAGAAGACTGTTTGATTAGAAGTGGTTGTTAAATTTGAAGATCAGAGTGATTCCTTCTGCTCCTTTCTCATTTTCCTGCATTCTTGCTTTACAGGAAGCTCATTAATAGATCAGTTTGCCCAGTTTGTCATCTGTTTCATTATGCAAAATACATTGGTTTCATTTACCTTTCCTGTGGAAAAAAAATCAGTTATCTCCAGCTAGATAAAATGACTYCTTTGGGTTTCTTTTCAACCCCTGAACAGCTCAAAAATCTCTAAAATCTCAACTGGTGGTAAAATATGAGGGAACCCTGATGCGTGCCAATTGCAATGTAATGATCTTTATGTTCCCATTTAAATGGGAAGTGCAATAGCTTAGAWAGCTGACCACTAGGTAAAACTCACATTGACCTGAAAGGAAAATAAAATAGTTTCAAAKCTCTCTGAACATTATCAAAAGATCCATTTGACAGAAAAATTAAAGAAGGAATTCCKAAAATGGAGCTTTGCTTCCCCACTCTTTGGTTTTACAATATCCATAGTAATTAAGTGCGAGAAGATTTTTGGTTACTTATTTCTTGACTTTTTAAGAAAAGTTCCAGTGTTCTCTTCACTAAATAAATCAGAAACTCCTAGGCCTATGATCTGCTTCAATATTTTTCTGTAATAAAAACGATCACATCTACCCATTCTCAAATAAACATATCAGAGATAGACAGTGTGTTCTAAATACTGCAGTTTTTTGGAGATAAACTGCAGATGCATAAAGATGCACAAAAACCTATATATTTTTAAAATATAACTAATTATTAGAACCATAGAACGTTTTGGATTGGAAGGGACCTTAAAGATCTTCTCATTCCAACCCCCTGCCATGGTCAGGGACACCTTCCACTATCCCAGGTTGTTCAGAGCCCCATCCAACCTGGCCTTGGGCACTGCCAGGGATGGGGCAGCCACAGCTTCTCTGGGCAACCTGTGCCAGGGCCTCACCACCCTAACAGAAGAATTTCTTCCCAAATTCATCCCCCAACTAATCATTATTTAAGTTCAGCAAAGCATTTAGCCATCAATTTTCTGCAAGCATCTTCGTCCCCGTGACTTCTTAGCAATGGTAAGGGACCACCAGTGTGATGTTTAGCCATTGCATGCAAACCTAAAGACCTTTGGTGATCTCAACACCTGATAAAACCCAATTAGGCATTTAAAAGTTCTGTGGTTTAAAGTCTTAGTCATGTTAATAAGTGTGTGTGAAACAAACTCTCATGGAAATACTCCTTTGAATTCAGTAGTATTAATTTCTTGCGTGCTTGCAGCACCAAGGAGAAGGACAACAATTAAAGACTGGGGAAGGACAGAAAGAAGTCAGTATATTTACATCTTCACTTGATTTCTCTTGATCCATCTGTAAGATAATGGTATAAGGGATTTGTTGTCCTRTGAAGCCCCTATTATTGCAACATTCACACATTTCTGAGAGTRGTGGAAATGGGGACACAGGAGAACCCCTGCTGGCAGTTTCCAGCTTCCAGGGAAATTCATAGGAGAACCACACCTTGTGTAAGGAAAGTATTAAAGTGTACTGTTGAAAAGGAAAATATGCAAASTGAGAAAATATTCAACTGAATTCTACTCTTTTCAGTTAGAAACTATTAGATTTCTTTTGCTTGACTCTGGTTTCACTCTCAGACCTGAAAAATCTGTTTCATACAATAGTATGTCACTAAAAACAGCTTTGGCATTGCAAGATGCTTAAGCTCCACYATAGGTCTGCACTGTCCAGGGACACCAGAACAAGTTTTCAGTGAACTCCCTCTGGCTGCAAAGAGATCAAAGCTCTGCCCAAAAGAACATGCCCCTTTCCTTTACGTGCTAACTAATCATTGACATCTGCCACCAGAGTTCATCCTCTGGAGTTTCTTCTTTCAACATCACCTTAACTGCCTCGTCATTTGGCCACAAAACATTCTCCAAAGCTATATGAAAGAGCAACCCACATGTGACTTTTCCCATTTACAAAGCTTTTCACATAGTCACATTACTGGAGCAGTTCCTGGTTAGATGAAGAGAAGGCAAACAAATMATTGTCTTTCTTTTGTTTCTGCCTTTTACTCCCAGAAAAACTTCAAAAGGAAATTTTGTCTAACAACCTCCTCCATTTTTTAGACTGAAGTTCTAAGCTGATTGTGATTGGAGTTGGAAGGATAAAAGAAGTGTGTGCTAAAGAAACCAGAGAGAAAATTCCATTTGATTCTATATGAGAATATCCATTGTTTTCCTGAGGTTTGTATAATCTATGAAACAAGTGCAAAATTCATGTTAGGATTAAACTTCCAAACAGTTTGGAACAAAGTCAAATATTCCAAGATGCAATCTCTTTACATTTTAATGAATAGAAGATACTAACATGACTTCTGGGACTATGCAGATCATAGAAACTKTAAGTATATGTTCAGTAAACTTTAAGTATAACTTTTAAGTATAAAAATATCCTTGACTGAAAAGCTTCAGGTGATAAACTATTGCATCCATATCTAATTTGCTGCAATGGCTGACCTTCTACAGTGCAAATCTCATCAATATTTAGTTTGAATTTTCTAGCTACTGGATCTTGCAGTGCCGTTTGTTCAGTTACTTTATTTCATTTTATTATATTAACACCTGCCTCCAGAAAGTCTTTACCCAGATGGTCAGGGCCAACAATCTCCCTTAGCCTTGTCTTAAATAACCTGTTAATTTATGCTTCTGAAGCTTCTGAGAGACATCCTTTCCAAACCRCTTTTCAATTTTTTTTCCTATTTTATTCTTCCAGCTCACACAATTTTCTTTAAATAGTTTCACTAATTTTGAATACAATGGCAATTTTGCWTTCTTATTAATACAGAAGAGTTTTGGCATATAGAGCTAAAGACAATTTTGAGTTTTCTTACTCAAAGTTCATACAAGCCAATTTTCAATTATTTTTAAGGCTTCTTATTGCTGTTGTGTGCTGTATAAAAGACCTTGAAACTGTAAACATGATTTACATTAGTTTTGGGAAAAAGATGTAAGTATTAAAAGGCATATTTACTTAAAATGCTTGTTATGCCCAGTTATCCAGCTTTCAGTGTAAGAGGCTGCTTCCCTTATAGSCTTTCACTACCCAAAGTGAAGTCAGGCAGGACTTGATTTGTGTTTTCCAGACAAAAGACACCAACTAACCAAATCCAACCTTCTAAATCCCTTTTCCAGATSGCAATGCCCATTTTTATTTGCTTTTGAGACAATTTTATAAGATCCTAATTAATTTAATATAGATGAAATTTATTTCACTGATTATGATTTGTGAAAAAAGTTGTGCTTTTTTTTTTTTCTGCAGACTATGTCAAATACCTATAACTATTTTTGAATCAACACAACTGTGTTATCCTAATAGACAACAAAATTAAGAGAACATCAGGTATGCTTGAAAAAGCCTTTTTTTTAGCATACAATCATTCTGACAGGCAGTAATAAGGCACCCATCATTCCACTCTCTATTTGGCAATGTCCACTTTTGCTTTTACACATTTTTTACAGGATCCCTATCTTAACTAGCCTACTCAGCATATTTCAATTTATTAAATTTCATTTTTAATTATTTGAACCACACTGCCTTTTTTTCAGTATTCTGGAATTTTGCCCATCTTTAAAGATTAATTCAGTCTCCACAATTTTACTTCAAGACACTCCTTGGCCAATTCTTTTAATAATTGGTTTTAACTGTTGCTGTTTAATCACCTAAATATTAGCTGAAGGTATTTCAGTATCATGCTAAAATACAATTCTGCTTCTTTCCAATTATAAAATATCTATTTATTACATCTTTATGTACGTTACTAGAAAATTTTGTCATCTTTATCCACCACTGAACTTATCTACTTAGATTTGATTTGTTCTTCATGTGCTTTAGAAATTCTTCCCTGATTTTTGCCTCCTCTTGAATGCAGAGGGGTTTTTATCAACGCATTTAGGTTTCTCTAGCAGTTGATTTTCTTTCCTAAATGCTGGTTTGTGTTCCCTATAATGGGCTTCTCCTTTTTTTTCATTTGCTCAATACTGGTTTTTTTATGGGTGCTTTTATTATTATTTTCACGGAGGAGTTGTATAATTGCCTTCTCTTCTATTTTAGCAGGATTTTTTTAGCCATAGAAACCTTTCTTGATTGCAGAGCTGGGGTTGGGGGGGGGAATGTTTGGCATCTAATAAAACATTCTTAAACAATTCCTAATTATCATGCATATTCTTGCATTTAAATTTTTCCTCCCACTCAATTTTGCTCATGATTGTTTTCTGCTTTGGGAAATTGGCCTTTTTAGAGCACCAATAATATAATGTTGTTTGCACAAAACAAATAAAATTATATCATGATTGCTTGCACCTAGGCTACCATCTAGTTTAGTGATCAATTCATCTTTATCTGTCAGAATATGGAATTAGGAATATCCCGTCTTGGCTGCAGTGCCAACACCACGAGATTTTTTAACCTTTGGAAGCAGCAACAAACAAGGACTGAAGTTCTTTACAGGCCAGAGGGGTGTTTTAAAAGTTACCCCAAATGCTTATTTCCCTTCATCTCATGGTCTGTAACACAGTTCCCTTTTTCTGCATTATCAGCAAGTGCCTCATTGTTTTGTTCACTCTCTTGCGCCCAAAGATAGCAATCACAAAGAGAATAATGCTGTAGTACCTAAATTGAAACAGCAGTCAGGACATGAACTAAATTTTGGGGGAACAGATCCTAAAACAGGGATTCAATCCAGCCCCTCTACATGCAGTGTTCAGTATTCCAGATTTATTCATCATTTATTTTGCCACCAAATATGGGAAGCACTATGGAAAGCTCTCTTGTCAWCGTGAAACATAAAATACCTGAAAACTGAATATTTTTCAACCGGTGTCTGCTCCCAAGGCTTCACAGGACTTTTTCATCCCTTAGAAAGGCAGCTTTCTGTATTGCAAGACTGCAACTGTGTGGTTAATATTTTAATGGAATCAAGTCAAGGCAGAACACAGAACTCCCATTTTCCACAGAAAAATCTAAATATGTATGAATCCACAGCTTTCGGCTTTTTGGGTTTTTTCAGAGAAACTTTAAAAATGCATTACAAATAGAACCTTCTGCAGCAAAACCTATTTTGAAGAATACTTTGTTTTTATTTTTGTATGCAAAATCGAAGAGCAGCAGATGAAGAAATTTGCCCCTTCATTCAGTTTTAATTCTTGGTGTTTTCTTAAGCTTGTGTTGCCAAGGCGTTAATTATTAAAACACAGAGATTGCATAAAAATGGAGCTTCCAATCCATGAAAAATGCTGAAAAAACAAAAACTTATCTATTTTTCATCTTTTTTCCCTTTTTATTTCCCCTCCAAAACAGCTCCAGTTTGAAAATTCCAAAATGTTCCCAAGGTAGAACAATCTGAACATAAATATGCTACTCGGATTTTTTGGCTCCTGCTTGCCCAGCTGGCAGGCTGCTTAAGCTCTCTACATTTGGGGAARTGTGGAACCTAGGGAAAAATGCTCCTGGGAAAAACAGTCTTCCAGAGGAAGGATATGAGGCACCAGCTGATAGGAGGCTGGGGTTAGCTGCAAGGCAACTGTGAGAGCCTGGAAAAGGTGATCTGTTCAAGACATCTTGGGAGCTTGGAATGTGTGGTAGGGGGTGGGTCAGGCCTTGCCCWGGTGAGGTGGTTCTATATCTTTCCTTTTTGTTTTTCTCCCTTTCTTCTTGTTCTTCTAACCCTCCTTTCACAGAAGATAACATTGAATGTGTTTAAAGGTTTTCTATGTTCAATGGGCTGTCTCATTATGTAGTATTTAMTCTTTTGCCAATGCTCCTTAATTTTCTATACTCGGTCAGTAAACTTTTGTGTATTTTTACCTCTTGAGAATATCTGGTTGAAATTTTCTCCTTTATATCTACCCAAGGCAAAAGAACTTTTGTTTACCTCCAAATTTGAGTGATTGGGGTGTAATAGCAGCCCAAAGAGCAATCTTTAGGATTCATCATCAAATTTGCTGTCTGAAAATCTGGATAGAAACTATTGAATGGYATGCAGAGCTGGTGGAAAATTTGCTGTCGAAAATTGTGGTATGGAGAACAGAGTAATGAATGAAAAAAATGCAACAACTTGAGTGATGAGGCAGCTCTTGCTTTAAACTATGGGAATGCAGACAAGCTCATCTGACAATGACCTCACAAAAAGCTGTAATATTTTACATTTGCCTAAGGTGTATTTATTATTTATACATAGGTACGCAAAGATCTTSAGCATGCCACGATCTGTCTCACATCTGTCACCCTCCCAAGCGAATTTTTATTGTAGGAATCATTCAGAGTTCATCACTGGTGGGGAGCCTGTTCATTGAAACTCATTATTGTTCTAATGAATTACACGGAAGAGCTGTAAGTGATTATATTATAATAGTCAGACTCAGCCATTCAATGAAAATTTAATTACAGAGTATAGGGACATGACAAAAAAAAAAAAAAAAAATCCATGTCTGTGTTTTGGAATGCAGCCTCCCCAGCCACAGCTGGCTATTGAAAGTCTTCTTGCAATTATGCTTTCTCTTAATCACACCCATGGTTTAAGACRCCAAACGGGAACTGGAGTACACAGCAGTTGTAACAACTCCCCTGCCTACCCCTCCAGTGGCAACTCTGGAGATCTTTAGTTCAGTCTTTAGGTGGTCCACTTACAATCTTTGTCAACAGTGGTAGAAATAACCCTCACTTTATAGAGACCCATAGAATGGTTCAAGTTTGAAGGGACATTAAACATCAAGTTTCAACCCCCAGCCTATGGGCAGGGACACCTCCCACTATCCCAGGTTGCTCAGAGCAGCATCCAACCTGATCYTGAACACWTCCAGGGATGGGGCAGCCACAGCTGCTCTTGGAAATCCGTTCCCAGGGGCTCACCACCCTCACAGCAAATGATGTTTTCCTGATATCTAACGTAAACCTACCCTCTTTCAGATTAAAGCCAAAAAAATAGAGCACACTCTTTCCCTCCATGAATCATCTACAAGTCAGAATTTCTTCACTTCCCCTAAAAAAAAA
>NW_026623344.1:1796603-1810472 GCF_030028575.1 Malurus melanocephalus
GCATCAATTGGAATTGTTGCTGAAGGTCTATTTCAGTCTAATGAGCAAACACATGCCTCCATAGGATTAAAGCTGTGTATGTTCCATACTATGGAGTGTATGTCTGATGTTGGCAAGTCAGTKTTGCTGAACCAGAGGGGTTGTAACCTGCCACATTGGCACCTTGTGGTGTTTCCAGTTTATTCTCTTTTATACATGCACTGAGTACCCTCCCACTCTGAGAGTTCACATTGGCTTTGTCTATGGGCACTTCAACCGAGTATCTGACAATGCATATTCACAATAAAAACATCTCCCAGCGGCATATCAGTGATGTTTAAAATTAAATCACATCTGCTTAACATTGCACTTGTCATAGTCTGCAAAATAGGAAGACAAATTTACTAAATTCAAGTCTCTCTGGGCTTACCTAGAGAAATAAGCCCAGCAGAAAGCAGCTGTAACCATGAATGACAATATAGAGAGCACCTGGAAATTAGGAAGGTGTTACTGAGGCACCTCATCATCAAATCCCTTTGGAAAGGGCTTCTATTTTTTGGAGGAAACCAAGTGAAAGCCTGTGGTGATTCTTGTCTCCACCTGATGTTCAGCTATAAATAGCATATCACTTAAAATTACTTTAAGTTGCTCTAAAAAAGGACTAAATCTTACAAATTAGTTTCCAGTACTTACTGGGTGTCAGGRCTATATTGCACAAGTCAAGACTAACCTCACCCAAGTCAGCTAAGAGCTTCTTTAAAACAGTTTGAAGGTTTTTAAGGTGGCTGGGCTTCAGCTGCAGCTCTGCTGCAACCACTTACCGACGTGAACTGATTTATAAGGAATTTTTTTTTCCAAAGTGAAAGTGTTCATGAAAAAAAAATTGTAAAAGCTAACATAACATTCTTTGCCTTCAGAAAAAAAGTATTAGAGTCTGGAATATTSCTAAATAAAGGGCTAGGGCCTAGTGATAGCTGATCCCATCTGAATTTTTCACAGAGCTGCTACTTTATTCYATGGCTACTGTCCACAACACCTGTCAAACTGGTCATGTTTTGAATATCAGTTGGTCATGTTAGGTATATGGCAGGCAACCTTCATTAAAGGTATTTAAATAAGGAACAAATCCGTGAGATACCAAGGAAGAGACACCAAGGAAGTTGAACTTACAAAACTATGGTCTACAAGTGGTACACAAGTGAACCTGGACAACTTCTACCAGGTGATAGAACATATAAAATGTTTAGGGAAAAAAAAATGAACTACAGAAGAAACTTTTTGTATCACTATAATTTAGAAAGTATCCCAACCCTGCTCACACTTGACCAGTGTTTATGCAACTGGAGAGAAAGCAAAGGTATGCGTACTGTTAGAAGAATATTTTCTGCTATCATAAAGGAATCTTAAGTTTGGAAAATATTTATATAAATAGGATTTTATAAGTTGGTTGTGATCCAAAATAGAGTAAGTAAGTGGACCACTTCACTTGGCTTATGAGTAATTAATTACCCTTTCAACAAAATTGATTGTACCAGGAGCACAATTTTTCCCTCCAAGGAAAAAAACTCTACAAAATTTTAACCAATTAAAATCAAGAAACTAACAAAAACCATCAGCAATTAACATGTAAAATATTTTGCTCTTTTAGTATGATTTGCTCTGATTCTGTTTGAAAAATCAGTACAGGGGAAAAAAGCACTTTGCTATATCTGGTGAGGAAAGAGATATAAAAGAAATAAAGGAAGGGATGAATGAAAAGAGGGGGATTTAAGTGCAGATTTGATACTGYAGTGATAATTTAGCTTGGTTCTAAGTATACTGGGCAATAAATAGCCTCATAAATGAGCTGGGTAAACTCTGAGGATACAGCAAGGAGCCATTTATTGCCTTGTAACCTCAACGGCAAACTAAAATTATCTCCTAAATAACGGGTTTTCTAGTTGCACTGAATTATTGTGCAACAGAGGGACAATAACTTGCCTGTATCTCTCCCCTGGTTACCAGTAAAATGAACAGCATGAATTAATTCCAGGTAATGTAAGGTGTCACTATTTTTAGCAAATTCAACCTTGAAAACTTTTTTAAGTCAATGGAAGTGAAAACCAGGCTGGGTTTGGGGCAAATTCATCTCTTTTCCATGAAAAAAAAACATAAAGGAATTGCTCCCTTCTGGTGACATTTCCTTTGAAAATTCATCCATGTATTCCCTGACAAAGCTGGCACTTAAACTATGAGACACGGTGACACCACAGGGGAACAAGTGATGCTGGCTGGGGACAGCCAAAGTACAGCAGCTTGGTGGGGGGTACCTGCTGGTGCAATTAATGTTCAATCTCACAAAAACCAATCTGAAAACTTCATGAGGTTTCCACCAGTTTTTCCTCTGACCTATCTTTGTGGCTGATCTGAGGGGAGAACTTAAGAGCTGTGCATATATTGGCATCATAACCAGGAGTTAACACTGGCCTTACAAAATTCTATAAATGGCAAATACCAGCAAACAGTGTAAAAGGGTAGAACAAAACGTTCTTTGTCAAATGCAAGCTCAAGTTTGCACTCAGAAATACACAAAGCTCTATAATAATAATATTTATCTGTCACTTATCTAGTATCTTAGACATTTTATAATGAAACAAACAAATTAATTCCCAAGTTACAAGAGTAAAACAGTCCAAGTTAGTATAAAAACATAAAGAAAATCAAGATACTATGCCAAGTGCTTTCTGGAATGGAGATGTTTTTATTTCAAAACAACTAATGCTGTGTTGGTTCACAGGTCAAAAAGTCACACAGGCAAAAATACTGGCAATATGTCAAGTGCTCTTTAATATGCCAACTGTCCCCTTTCTCTYTCAGGGGGCTGAACATTCATACAAAACAACTTTTGCACTTGAAGGTCGCCTTGGTAGCAGAGGGGATTGTAGGCCTCTGAATAGGAAGGTAAATCAAAAAGCAGGTAAATTCCTGATGTGGGAATGAACACATGGATTGGAGAGATTGCAAATCTAATTGGGTTTCCCAAGCTGCAAGCACTGTTATGTGAACAATCAGAGCACACAGCTTTTTTTTTCACATGGCCTGCATGGATTCTGGAGAGAAAGTAAGGCAAGATAGGCAGCATAGGTCTGGTAGGATAAGGGAAAGATGCCTAGCCTGAGGCATTGGCAAAAAGAAAACCATCTGTGAGCTGAATGTGCTGCTTCTGTTCAGAGGATCTGACTCTTCCCTACATTTGAAATATATGGCAATTATGCTAAGAAAATAGACTAACTCCATGTCACTTGTTGGTAACTTTTTGCCAAACAGAAACTATCTTCCAAAGATCTAAATTATCTCTACTAATTAGTCTAGGAAGCAAGAGTGTAATGTAGTAAGAAATTACCAAAAATGTCTAGAAACAAGTACTTTAAAAGCCTGGAAGTCAAAAACTTTTGTTTATAAAACTTAACTCCAGCTTTGTAGGAGTCTCACGGCACTSTCTTGGCATATCACAGTTCTTTATACAACCGAGTTTCAGCAAAGCCCTTCAGATATATTCTGAAAAAGTGGTCTGTGGGGTCTGTGGGTAAGAAGTGACTTACAGTCATCTTCCTGGCAGTGGCATTTGCCAAGTAAAGCCACTGGATAGACATAACACCCTCTAAAATATGAAACACCTAATCAAAGTAAATGTTTAGGCATGACATAAGAAATATTAATAATTATATTGGACACATTCTGCCAAAAACTGGGGAGAAAGGCACAGAATGTGAAGAAGAAAAAGGGACTGAACAAATACCACCCTGTGGGTTCCCTGCCAGCATGTGCCAGAATTAGTGGAGCAATAGCCAGTTTGTCCAGCGGTCCTCTGGACCGGGATATCAGACTGTATGAAAACCAGAGCCAAACTGAGGTGTTTCACTTCAGTTACTACCAGGAGCTCTTGGCTCCACCTCYGATTTTGTACAACACCTGCCTTCCAAGCTTCCTCCAAAATTCCCAGCACAGCACAAAAACTCACCAAGCAATAGAAAAGTTTTCTTTCCAATAAGAGAACTTTTAAATCAACGAACTGGAATTCGATGGTGTATTTCAAATTCTGAAGCCACAGAGATAAAAATGCTTAAATCTGAAACACAGTTTAAATCTGCCTGCTAGAAAGACTCTAAAATTATGGATATCCTCTTACTTAACAAGTACATCCATAAATGGGTGCTATCAATAAAGTTAAATCGGATAACYGAGAAAACTAAGAACATATTAGGGGAAAGTGCATATTTTCCATAATTCTACTGACCTCAATGCTTGTTTTGACTCTGTAAGTTAAATGGAGCAAGTTATTTTTGCTTCAGTCAATGAAAATTGTGAAAGGACCAAAAACTTCTGCAAAATACAGAAAAACCTTTTGAAAGGAGAATTAATAAGTGAGAAAAAAATAACAGATTTGCTTTTTGCTAGAAGAAGAATGAAAAAAAATTAATGGAATCAAGTCCACTGTGTATCAGCAGCACATTTCTTCCTGAAATACTTGATGAATCACACAGATTGCCTTACCATAGCTATTAAATTTAGTCTGGTATTCAGCATACCTCTTAAGTTCAGGAATTTGACATACACATCAACTTTCTSGAGTTGTACTGAAGATTTCAGAAATGTGTCAAAAGACTCAAGACTTTGACACCATAGTTTTATCTAATAAAATAATAGATGTTTGCCCAGGAAATTGCTGAAAAGTGTAGAAATGTGTATGCCATCCTTGAAAGCTCTTGTAGGACTTAATCTAACAAGCAATCAGAAAACAACACAATAAAAGGAAAGACAGTGTAAGGACTCATCAACTCATTTGTTCACTTGATGAAATCACCTTTGATGGTTTATTTTGCCACAACGTACAGATCTAATAGAACAACCTTGTCAGTAGATGTAGGTTTGGAAGCTCTGTGAGGAGCCCTACCTTGTCTTTTTTTCCAGTTTATTATTTCTTCAGCACACATCTAACCCTGATAAGGACACTGCTCCTTTCTAAGAAATTTTAAATTCTTCCCTTTCTCCCTTTCATCCCCTCCTAACTTGTCTGGCTCTTTTCTACATGAGAGTTGCATCCCTGGAACAAACCATGTTGGGCAGCTTTAAAGGGCTTGGTGCAGTTCATGTCATAGAATCACAGGACAGTTTGGGTTGGAAGAAATCTCAATCWTCTCATTCCAGCCCCCTGCCATGGGCAGAGACACCTTCCACTAYCCCRGGTTGCTCAGAGCCCCATCCARCCTGGCCTTGGACACTGCCAGGGATGGGGCAGCCACAGCTTCTCTGGGYAACCTGTGCCAGTAGCTGGCCACCCTCACAGGAAGGAATTTCTTCCTCATATCCAATCTAAMSCTCCTCTCTGTCAGTGTGAAGCCATTCCCCCTTGTCCTGTCACTCCAGGCCCTTGTCAAGAGTCTCTCTCCATCTTTCCTGYRGGCTCCCTTCAGGCACTGSAAGGYCACAGTGAGGTCACCCCAAAGCATTCTCTTCCCTAGGTGAACAATCCCAATTCTCTCAGCCTTTCCTCACAGGAGGGATGTTTCATCCCGTATTTTTTTCACCAGTATTTAAAATATGATATTGGCAGAGCAGCTCAGAATGTGAAACTTGAGTAGTTCACATTAGTGAATCTCTAGTCAAATCTGTTGCAAAGTATTTTCCTTTGAAAACGAGACAACTGAATGAAGTTTGGCTTGGACAGCAAGGTGCCATCAACACTTTCAATGTCCATCTTGAAATTTTCATCTAGAGAATTTTAATTAATATTTCCTGAATGCAAATTTCTCTGCTAGCTAGAGCCTTTGACTTTCTCTAAAACAAGAATTTAAAATGCATTTCTTCCACATAGGGTGGAGGTGAACATAGATCATTGCCCTCAGAAGCTGCCAATTTTTCAATTTATATTGAGTAATTCTGTATTCTCAGTTCAGTAAGTGGCTTGGATAATCCTACTTATGGAAAACTTTTTCCCTAGGGAAGCCAAATAAGGGAATCTGCACAACATCCTTCAGGTAGAAAATCAGTAYTACATGAAAAAGTCATATATAAAAGCATATATGTACATTTTTGCATTTATTAATTGTTATGTATATCCATGGCCCTCATGAACAGTCCAAAAGTTATGGAAAGTCCACTGAAGTTTATGGAATCATTCCTATGTGTGCCAAATGCAGACTTCAGATAAGCTGGTATGATATGGAATTGTTCCATACACTTGAAATGCATCCACTTGCAAATGAAATGTGGAAATCTGAATGACAGTGTCATAAGAATTTGAAATTCCTCAGAGTGGAAAAAGCCCAGGGATTGAGAATATTTTCACRGAACCTCTAGTAAGAAGATCATACCTAGATAATCTTACAGAATAAGAGTATGTGGTATGTGGTTCACACATAAGTAACTTTACCCTTTTACCATAATGCAGTTCAGCATATATGGGAGAAAAAATGTCTTTATAAAGAAAAGCAATGTGGTCACTGTCTGTTTCTAGTTATCAGTTGAAATGAAAAAACTGAACATGTTAATACATGAACTTCTTCTGCCAACCAATATAAAATTGATTATACCATGCCAAATTCAAAATGCAGATTAGACACTCTTCTTGCTATTCTTTGCCTGTGACATTTTATCCTTTTTTTTTAATCTCCTCTTAAAACCTTATCTTAAGATTCACATCTTGTGCCATTTCCTGTCCTTACAATTTTTTCCCCTAGAACAAGGTTTTTTAATCCTTCTTTCTTTATGTGAAAAACAGCACTTTACCTGACTCATTCTGACCTTTCAGTCGGTGTTAGTTGCTAATTTACTTGATGGACAATTTCCTTCCCTACTCCTCTATCTTTTTAGCAGACTACAAGAAAGCACTGGAAACAGTGAACCCTTAAGAGCTGCAAACACTCAAAAAGTTAAGATGTGGTTTTCTTGCTAGGAACTCGGTAGGATAGCTGGGATCTCTGTCATCGCCACAACACCAAAACTCTGCAGTCTTGATGCACTGGTAACCAGGATTCCAGGAAAAAAAAAAAACCACAAAATGTTGGATATGAAAATCCCCAGTAAAAAAGATACTCCGATATTGGTCGAGACAAAAAGGAAAATTCGGTGTGAATCAAAAGGCATCCACCTATTGTGGCAGTACTGTGACAGAAAATTTAGATTGTCAGGAAATCAGAGCAAATTGAAGATTTGCAACATTTCAATATGTAAGAAGTTCTTAAGCACTTTTAATGGACTGTGAGAAATAATCTAAGAAAGCCATAATGGATTCCTTTCTCTGCAATGAAAAATTATCTCCCCCAACATGATTTTCAACATGAGGAGCTATATATACAGACCTGGTCCAGCTCTGGTTGTTAGCATATTATGGCAAATAAATGGTGCAATAATCAAGAGCTAAACTTTACATATAGAAAATGAAATTCCACTTCCTGRGTGAAGCACAGGGGAAGTTTTGTGAGTATGAGGCGGCTATAGCTGAACAAAGTAAAACAGGTTGAAGGAAGACAGATGAAGATTTTTTTCTAAGGAGTTTACTCTAGGTCAGGCAAATGCTTAGCAAAGCCCTGCTGATTTCAGGAAGCATTAGATACTTGGATCTGAGAAAGATATATTCAGTAAAACACCTGTGGATATTGCTAAGAGGTTTTGTAAACTGGAAGCTTGTGTTRCTTAGGTTGTATACACGTTATGAAATAAAGATCTTAGCCTGCCTTTAGTAAGACTCCAAATTTTTACATATTGAATTTACAGCATAACTATTTTCACCAACATCAATTTTAAAAGGCAAAATAATCCCGACAAAAGATGTTTAAAATTGAATCCCTATAACTGCATTTCTTAAGGCATTGATAAATACATATAAGAACTAAACAGTGATCATGTAATTCTACATTTTWAAAACTTGTTTTGTTTCTCTTAAACAGTTTCCTGTTCCCTATCAAACAGATCAGTAATACCATTCAAGATTTTAAGTGTGAATATCTCTGCTCTCCATGACCACTGAAACAAAAGGCCCCATTTAAGATTTCTGAAAGACAACAGACTTCCACAAAATGGATATCTTAAAGGTTTCTAAACTGGAAATAAATTTGGGGATGCCAAATCTGTAGTCATTTAAGCCCTTGGCAAATGGGGGTTGGTGAAGTGGCCACTGCCCTCTTGTACAGCTCTCTAGGATCTTGAGATCCTGCACCATAGTGTAGGCAGGGTAGTCTTTGTTGCCATCACATTTTGCTGATCATAGCCCAGAAAGGATCTAATTAAGCAAATAATATCCCTTCTTTCAGTCATCCTCATTTGCCTTTGAAAAGAAATTAAGAGTTCATCTGGCATCATTAATTTTCTGTCCTGTTCTGCTGAAAATAAATGTGACTTAGAAGGGTGAGCCTACGCTGAGTGTGCTAAAAGTCTTGCTAAGAGAAGTATGRAACTTTATCCCAATTCATCTCACCCAACTGTGGAATTAATGACAGTTGGCAGTGCAAACATCTGACAGATATCATCCCTTATCTCAGCTTTTGGACCTCAGGTGAAGGCTGTTAAATAACAAGTCTSTCCCTCTAATGAGCCTCATTATCAATGGATGCAGGAGGAATGTAACAAAATAAAAGCAGGCACTGCAGTAGACTTTACAGGTCTGTATGCAGAGCTAAAAATCTCTCAAGAGCTTACCTGCTTAGCTCTGAAGCCAACTCACCCTATGGGATGAGGGTGCCACCCTCACCCTTGAGGGTGGACAGCACCACACAAGAARTGGAGAGCTAAGGGCTCCAAACCTGCCTGCTCAGAGAGAGCCTACTCTGATGGGCATGGCAAGTCTGAGGCAGAAAAGTGGGGGAGAGTTGCACAGGATTTTTGGGATGTTTCTGCTGTGACATATGAAGAACTTAATTTAATTCCAGCACCTTGTTGACCCAGACTCATCTTCACTCAGAACTCAACCAAAAGCTGTCAGTAGCAAATTTCTGTTACTCAGCGGGGAAAGGTCTCAGGGTACACCATGGTGCTGAGCCTGTCACTGAACAGGAGAGGGAGAAGAGGGAGGGACACCAGCACACTACTGCCTGGAGCATTTATTCAGGATGCAAAATATYTACTGATGCCTCAAGCAATTGAGCCCCACTATTCTGTGCTTCCAAAAGCTGTGCCGGCAGAACAGAGGGGAAAAAACAGATCCCAATCCATGTGACCTGGGGCAGAGCCCTTGCATTCATGATGATTTTATCCAGGCTCCCATACTGGKGATCACTGTTCCTACTTTGCTATCCTCCCCGTGCTGCTATGGGAAGTGGGAGCAGCCATGGCAGAGGAGCTCAGGTAACCTGCAGTGAGTCCCACAYCCAGGATGGGCCCTGTTTCTGCTGAGGCTGTATTATCTAATGCCTCACACATGCCAGGAATTGTCCAACCACATAAATTTGCTAGAAGCTGAAGGAGAACAGAGAGATGCTTAAGCACAGATCCTCYTCCAAATGTAACCCAACAGACTCACCTATAACAAAGGAAATAAAAACACAGAAATAAAAAACAGAAACTATATAGCAGGGGATATAAGGATACAATTAAAAAGACAAATCTTTCATGATGTATTTTCTGATAWCTTCAAAACCCAAGTTGATCTGTATGGGTGGTAATTAGAGTTCTAACACTGGAAGGAATGAGAGATCTGAAAACATGCATGGGACAGACTCCCAAGATTCAAACACTCATCCTAATTAAAATCTATTATTACAAATCAGTATTTCCTTTCTCCTTTCTTCAAAGTTACATTCATTTGATAAAACAAGCATCAGAATTTTGAATGTTAATCAAAGAAATAACAGTTTCACAGGACAGATCTTTAAAATTCTCCCTCTTGTACTTTCACAGAGAAGTCTAGGGCTGAAAAAAAGGCTGAAGAAATGTTTTCCTATTATTGCTTAACAAGAAATAGGCAGCTAATCAAAAGAAGATGCAGTGAAAACAAAAATACACAAAGCCCCACATCTGCTATCTCAATAAGGTATCAGAAGAATCCTCTCCATTCCTGTGTAATGAGACAGCATAGTTTAAAATAAGACAGGGTAAATTTTCAAAGCAGCAAACTTTGATATAGCCATAGAGATCCTATTGACTCTACACTGGCTACACAGCTAAATTCCCAAGCCAGCCTTTGACAACATATCCCCAAAGAAAATCGAAGGTGCCAGCTGTTTTTTGTGTTAAAATGTAGATTGCCTTGTGAGAAACCATATAGCAATCAAATTCATTTTCATAAAATCATAAAAATTAAAGTAACTTCCATTTTCCTTTTGCAGAGAATCATTCCTTTCTGTGCACCAGGAGAGGTTTCCTCTAGGAAGAAGAAGAAATTATATTTTTAGTTCCAGGCCACAGACCAAAAACTGGCTTTGTCACTGACCAGCATTCCATGCAATATTTGAAACTAGGTTTTGTGCCTAATAATGCTGCAGCTATGATTAAATGCCRGATACAAGACTATTCATGTGCACTTTTCTAAGTCTGTATTCAAGTACCACCATCCTGCCAGGCCATGCTACAGTTCTTTCTTACTCATTTGTTCATATATGGAAGATGTAGGTTGTAATAATTCTGGAACATTATGGAGATTTGCTCTTTGAGAGGAGGCAGAAATGGTCCATAAGTGAGCTGCAGCAAAGCACAGAAATCAAAGAAAAGCAGTAACATAGTAGTGATTTCCACAGAAAAAAAAAAAAAAAAACCAAAGAAAAAAAAAAAAAAAAAAAAAAAAAAAAACCTTATATCAAGAGAAAAGAAAACATTAAAAAACAAATAATTAAAGAGATGATCTTCTAGGGTTTTGACCACATGTAGGGGAAAGTGCCTGGTAGCCTCTTAAGATCCTATCACTAGTTTTTCACAGTCACAGTTCTGCATAATTTTGCTTTCAGATCATTCCAGAGAACTGTGTAAATATTTTCTTCAGYATGTCTTTTTCAGTGAATTTCATATTTTGGAATTTTACTTTGAATTTTTGTTTTAAAGAATTGTGACAAAAATTCTTTTTTTCACTTCTGAAGTTTACCAAGTCTCACTTGRAATTGTGTAGCCAAAACCATGCCAAGCTCTATAGCTCGCAAATACTTTTAACCATTTGGGTTAAGATTCATGACTGCATTGATATATAGTTTTGTGATTTGTTTTGAAAATATTACACTGTRTAAATAATGTATCAGATTTGAGACAAGGAAGATGCATTCTCAAATCCAAGACAATTATTTTAGAACAAAACGGTTTTTTCCACTAATGTATATTTCTGGAAAATCTTTAATTACTCTACCATAACAATAATTTTTACTTTCCTTTCTCTTTTAGACCAGAGAAACTTAAAGTAGTAAAGGAAAAGTAAAGTTGTTGATGCAGATTTTAGCTAGAAGTAAGAAAATACTGATTGATCATCTATCTAGAAGGTATAATCCCCACTTACCTCCAGCCCAATTTTTTTCACCAGTGTTTCAGGTACACCCAGGCCCACTCTCAAAGAAAAGTCAGCACTAAGTTTTACACTTTCACAGATTAAAAATACACAAATAAAAGGAAGGTGTCAAAATGACAGCAAACAGAACATTTAAATGTCGGCGTGCTACAAAATTGAAATGRTAAACAAATATTAAAAGTGGTGCAGAAGCTGCAGCCTTCTTTCCTTCACATAAGGGTTGCTAAATTACTACGCTGYCCAATCTTGAAAACTGTTAAATAGAACTTCAAACTAAAAATAAGTGCTGCCAGAAACACTGAATTTTGGAAATGAAAATGAGTCCAACGTGTAAAGACATTTTTCAAACCCTCCCACAGCTCCAATCCGCTCTGCAGGCCGAGTCCCCAATTCCCCTCCCCAACTCCCTCCTCCCGTCCTCCAGAATGTGTCCCCACCTGCCTGAACTCTGCCCTACTCTTGTCCATTCCAAACTGGGACAAGGAAGGAAGGGGCTGGATATCAAGTTCCATGGTCAAGCAAGGGGCAGAAAGCAAAGGGTTGGAGAGCAGCCTCAGATGTGCAGATGGGGAGCAGGGGCTACCCAAGGGGAAGGAGCTGCCCCAAACAGGCACCTCGTTCCTACAGTTCTGTGAAAAGAAGAAGAAATGGGAACAGATTTCTACCCACATACTTTTGTTTGTTGCCACTCACAGACTCCCTAGTTTCCTCCCCTTCCACATTTGTCACCCTTCTGGGTGCAGGTGGACACCTGGTGTTAGATCCTGTTTGCTCTGCTACATGCCAAGCTGTGATGCTTTTCAAACCAAAATGGGTAATTTGTCAGATATTACTTGGTTTTGAAGCTCTTCTAAGACTAAAATTTTGATACCAACACTATGGGCAAGCAACACAACCAAAACCTTGCCATAAAAGCTCCTGACAAAAGTAGATTTTGCCTTATTTTTGAAAGAGAAATGTCTTCTTGGCAGGCTTTTGCCTCCAAGGGGACCATTGTACTGCACACAGCCTTGGCTGGCTGATAGCCCACAGAGCACATGTTGACTGCTGCCATCATCTCTATGATGCAAATGAAGATTCCACATGGAATTAGGGCCAGCAACCAGAGATGGATATTAGCTCTCAAGGAGGTATTTTTATGGACCAGGACAAACAGCTGTTTGGGTCATCCCTATTAGTGAATCCTTGCCCTTCTGAAGGTTTTTTCTTGTTCAGCAGGTACCAGTAAGAGAAACCAACAGGAACATTTGCTACTGGTGTGTTTCATAAAAGCCCTTGGGATTACAGGAGGTGCAGACTTGCAGTAACTCCACTTTCAGGATTGTGTGCTGCYCCTAGGCTCTTCCTGGAGAAATCTTCCCACCTCCTTACAACTGTTGAGCCCTTGACAGACCTGCATGGGATTCAATATCTCACTGACCACTTCMGAGTTTTGGATATCCTCAGTTTGCTTTAACCACGAGTGCCAAAGCTCCCTGTAACATACACATGTACACAACTCTTCCCTTCCCTTGGAAGCACATCTGCCAGAATCATCTTCTCTACCTACAGGTCAAACCATGTTGTTTCTACCTTTAAACATCCAAATCAAAAAACCTCACTTAAACATATGATTTTCCTAAAATGTAAAAAAGCCCAGCCCTTTTGAAATTCATTTCCACTGAACTCCATTGAAGTCCATTGAAGTTCAGCTTGTTCCGGGTGGCTTTGCAGAGACAAAATCAGCAGCTTTCCACAAACYTCTACTTTACAGCATTGAGTCCAAGTACCATTTGGGTGTAGAGCGAAATCCTCACCATATTAAATACATTTTTAAAATTGCAAATGACTTCAACAGAACAAATATTTGGCATTTTGCTTGTGAGATGAATGTTTCAGAGAAATCTTTTTCCTCCCCCTTCCTAACTAAAGGTTAAGAAGCAAACTAAAGCTTCTGAAAAGATGAGTAAAATTCCATCATTTGCCATCCACAGTGACTATGGCAGGACATGACAGGAGTAAGCTATAATATTCATGTTAAAAATAGGGCTCAGCAGAAAAAGTAAGCCTTTCCTAACAGTAAGGTGGCAGAGTTTGTTTGCCACTAACATATTTTGGAGCGGTAGGAATAGCATTGATCTGTATATAATGGACAGATCAGTAACTGCCTCATAACACTGGGTGCAAAGTTCATTTACTTCTTCATAAACAAAACCCCATCTATGACCTACTGATCCAGTATTCCAGGACTCAGCTCATATAAGGAGTAGATKCTCCAAGCTAACTCTTCTTCTTCTTAAAATGTTTCCATCTGTGCCTCTCTTTGTGGAGAATGCCAGCTACTCATACTGCACTCTGGCAACTGCAGCTCTAATTTCTACAATTCCAGCTTTTCAATGTTTTAAAGATTAAAGTATTAACAGAGAAGGGTTTACAATTAATAAGTGGCA
>NW_026623344.1:1810496-1905828 GCF_030028575.1 Malurus melanocephalus
CAAAGCACATGCCTAAAAAGAAAACATTTATAAAATAGTGTATACACCATCACTTGGGCATGCTGAGTCCCAAAAGTAACGCAAAGAGACAGCATTTGTTTTCCTTTTCTTCTGCAAAACTACAATGAAGTGATAATGACCTCAGGAGTGTGTGTGTGTTTATTCCRTCTTTGGCCCATTTGATGTGGTTTTGGCCAAAGGAAAAGTTAAAGGCTAAATGTATTTTAAGTGGGCTAAACCCAAGATAAACACATGTCCCTGAGGTCATTATTTCCATTAGATGACAGCTTGCATAAAATACCAAAAGCATTGTAAAAACAGTGTAAACTTTAAAAATATATTCTTTCATGGGCCAGCACATCTTTTAGAAAGAGTATACTGTTTCTAAGCAATTGTTTCTTCTATTGTCAAAGTTTCTTCTTCAGARACACAGAAACCAAAGTTTATTTGGATTTTGGCTCTACATGAGATAGTCTGGGCTTTGTAAATCCTACACATGGCACTGGAAAATGCAAACAGTGTATCCGAGCAGTAATCTTGCTCATAACAACTGTGTACATGGAAATATCTATCAGCTGCACCACAAGTCAGAAGATTTGATCTTCATGAAGAAGACTGTCAGTGATTTAAAAGCACACTAAAGCTTGATTATGGATACACAAGCAATTTAATGCACAAAATCTATTCTTTTAACCAAGCAAATTACATTTACACAGTTTTGCCTTGCTGTTGTATACATGTTTGGAGGCAAGTGATGATGAGGGAGCCAAGAAAGCTGTTTGGAAAATGCTCTTCTTCCTGCACAGGTAAGCCAGAGGAGCAGGGAGCTCTTTCCCAGGGTCAGTACTCCAACTTTCCCCTGCAGCTTTGGATTGTGCTGGCAAAATCTGTCAATAGAAGGTTTATTGATTCCCATCCGTTTTTCTTCTCAACTTCCCCAGATACAAAACTGGCATGGTCTTTACTGCTTGCTCTTGAGCAACTATGTCCTGCTGTTACCCTTAGCGTGTCATAGMAGGTCAGAGTTTGAAATCTGTTTTCCACATAGAGAGTCAGTGATGCAAGGGTACACTTTTGAGGAAAACAAAAAACCCCCTGAATAATTCTCCTCATTTTCTGTTTAAATCCCARACTCTGCATACCATGTAGTTACCCAGATCATCTTTGTTTCTGCATTCTGAAAATCAAAATAAAACCCAAAATTTTACTTTTTTTTTCTCAAAATTGTTCTGCAGCATTCAGGACTGAATTAAAAGCTGCAAGTATTACACAGTTCCCAGCAACCTAACCAATTTGGGAGGCATTGTGCTTTCAAGATATCAATTGTGCCTTCAACATGTCAGTTGTGCTGCAGTTAATTTACAACTTTTCTTTCCCAGMCACGCATAATATAAAAAAGTGAAAAGCAGAGGCTTTCATCAATGCTACAAGACAAAAATATGGTTGAGTCTAAACCCACATGTGGATTTTATACGTTTTCAGTCTGTCTCTTTCTCCTTAGTCCTGTTAGACTTTGATGTTGTCCACAATGTTTCTTTTCTGTAATATTATCACCTTACTGTTGGTTTAGGTAGAAGGCAGTAATTTTTTAACCTTCCCTGAGTGATTTCTTGAAGACCTTTCCCCACTGGGAGCAAGAATACAATGAGAACAGACAAGTTCTAATGATACTATCACATTTTAAAATGCACCTTTCCTAAATACAGCTTTTGATAAATGTTTGTGAAAGATGAAATGGTCTATTGCACTCCAGACAAAGAGTATTCTTCCTTTTCATTGGAGCAGTCATCCTTTCAAAGATAATCAAATATTACTGCWCCATAATACTCTTAATAACTTACCTTATGCCAGGTGAGAATGTGTGTTAAATTAAGTAGATTGATTTGTGTAATGCCTGAAGTAGTTTTACGCAATTAGAGAATATGAAAGCATTGTTACGAGTGAAACAGGGGTTGGGTTCTAGAAGGAATTTAAGGATTCAGATTGAAAGATTATGTGAGAGGCTTAGCAATACGAAAAACACTGTTTACATGACCTTAAAAGGCTTAGAGCAGATTTCAGTTTTGCCATTCCAGGAGAAATTTCTTCCATTATTCTTTGTTGCAATCTGCTCAACTCTTATTAGCCTCAGTGAATCAACATTCACACTGAACAGCAATAATTTGCATGTAAATCTGCTACCATTGCTTCATTTATTAAGTGCAGTTGGAGCCCTGTTCATASTAAGCAACAATGACAGAGTCCATTTCCACTTCTTCTGYACAGTTATAGATAGCAATATGTTAYTGYYCCATTCCTAAAATASTGACCCTSGTMAAGAAATTGTGAGGGCCAAATTCATCAAGTTGCAATGAAGTGGTGAGTTATGGCTCAATCTTTTCCATTCAAGTCCAGCACTTTGGATAACTGTCACCTTCGCTGTCACTTGTGATGGCATCAATTTCATTGTGCGCTTGTTGTTTGGCCACTTTTGAGTTCTGCCATAAAATGTTCCTCCTGTCAGTGAATCAAAGGAACCAACAGCTCCCTACCAGTTGTATTGGTAGTGAAGAACAGAGGTATTGACTGGACAATGCTGAGAGGGAAAAAAAAGGAGAAAGAATGAAAAAAAAGAGAAGGAAGAACTAGTTCAAGGGGAATGTCATGTGTGGGAGAGACAGCAAAAACTGGGGCAAATTGAACTCAGACAAAGAAAAAGATATTTAATTTCTTACATCAGAGAAAGTCCATTGACTTCAGTCAAGTTACTGTGACTTTTGTCCAGACTTTTGTTTTGAAAGAAAACAACAAGGAGAGATTCAGGATGGGGAGGAAATTGAAGAAAATACACAGATTTTAGAAAAGAAAGAGAAATCTGACATAGTATTAAAAAAAAGGACCCTAATAAATTGTACAAAATGCTGTTTCCCTCTCTCCTGCTCTGCTCCAACTGTTTCTTCARACTAACTCCACCTAAGCCAATTTTTTTTAAATTCCCCAACATTCTATAGGTACCTTTGAACATGAAAATATTGCAGACATATAAACAATAACTTTCCACCTTAGGAAGTGAAAAAAAAAACAAGAGTCCCAGTGCTGTTGTGARCCTATTCCGCTCTGCCCAGGAACAGGAGTGAGCTAACGCTCTGAAAACTTTTGCTGGCAGTTGCACATTTTTAAGGTGTTTGCATCCCGTAGTATTTTGGTTGCTAGGATTCTTGGCCCCCTTCCCCTCACCTCCCCCTCTCCCCCTATTCCTTATGAAATGACATTGAAAAGAAGGGAGGAGAGATGGCTTTACAGCTTTGCTCTTATTTTCCATTCTCTTTTTTTTGGTGTCCAGTGCTCCTAGAATGGCAACAGGCAGGCATGCTTTTTTTCTTCCTGGAACAGTCCCATTCTCTGCCTTTCCAATGATATCTGTRTTTTTGGTTTTATTAGTGTTCCTCTAAATCCTCAACTTCTTTTTACAGTCTGATCTTTATAGCATCTTCCTCTGACTTTTTTCTTTTTGAAAACATATGCAATTGTGTTTAAACTTTTCTCTTTTTTTATGGACTAAAATACACAGGGACAAATAAAAACGCCTTTGAATAAAAGGATAATTACACTTATATAACGTTACATTTCCTGCATTGAATTTGCATACTGCATCAATAGTTTTCAGAAGACTTCCAAGAAATAACAAAGAAAAGAACAGGAACAGTCTATGCCAAGAACATCCCTAAAGAAAAAAAACAGCCATTCTTTTTGAATACTAAGAAAACAGTGTTTTACTGCTCAGAGCTCACGATATCCTCCCTCATTAGAGAAATATCTGCAAGCTGTAAACTATCTGCCCTGGCAGAGGATTCACAAATCACAACAATTACCTGCTTCTTTTGGATATTGAATCAGCTAATTACCCACCGAAGTTTGGGTTGGACATCTGCTACCTGACTTATTTTAGTATCCACCACAGAGAACTTCTTGGCAAAGGTTTCYTCTTCTCCCCTCACCCACCTCTCAATAAGAAAATGTCAAATTATTTGGATACTATCACTAGCAATAAGTAATAGTAGGATACTCTGGCCTAGGGTACCTGRTCCCTGGGCTACTGATTGGATTTCTCCATGCTTCGGGCCAAAATGGCTATTAATGCAGGTGGAAGAAAAGTAAATGAGAGGAAGAAAGAGCAGAGGGKAAAAGAGAAAAGAGGTGAAGAAATAGTCAATTAAACTTCTAAAGGGCTGAAAAATAAATAACCAGTAGCCCCTAACGGATTATGAATTACAGTTTGGCAAGCACCAGGGATGAATCACAACATCTGGCATCCTAGGTGTAACTGTTTATCTAAACTACCAATAGCATCTGTGTGAGCAAGTCCTGCCAGTACCRCTGCCTGGTATCATCTTTTATGTTAGGGAATGAATGCAAAAATTTTATACAAGGCTCTGTTAAACACCCACTTTTGAAATTCTGGGCCAGAATTTCCTCCCCATGGAATAAATGCATCCACATGTAGGCAATGGGCACTCACACTGAAATCATAGGAAGTTCCACCCACAAAGGATGGATTTGCCCCAGTAACAAAGGTTTCTTCTGCTTAAATGAATTATATGTACAGAGCCAGCAACTTGTGGCAAACAGGGTAGGAGCACAGGCATACTGATTGTTATTTGTGAACCCAGATTTAAACCTGAAACAATAATCTTTTCCTGGTTTCTGTTTGAGTTTAAAAACTTAACTCTCCGTATTCATTGCCTACATTTAAATCTAATTATTAAGGATAATTTTTAAATGGCATTATTAAATAAAAAAAAGGCTAATTCCTTTACATGATGATCATGTCCAACATAAAAACTATTCTTCACATTAAGAAGAATGAACAAGGGGATCTGACCTGACCAAATAGGTAACTTTCCATGGTATTGGAAAACTTAGACCAATAAAACCTAAGTAGATAATTTGCCTTGGCAGAAGAATTAGAACCAGAATAACATTGGTTTCATGCTATGAAAGATCAAGGCAAAACACCGTATTGCCAGGACTGACATATTCTGCTTTTGTGCTTCATTCAAACTCATGCTCACATTAAAGGAGGACTTAAAATTGTACTTTTAGCTACAGAGCTGAAAAAAGTCCAGTTGAATTTCTTTKTAATCCCAGTCATTTCCTTATTAACCAGAAAGAAAATTATAGAGTCCATCACAAATCCTGGAATTATTTCATTAATTTCATGGCCACCCACAAGGTTCAGTAGATACTAAGTTTCTGTACCACTAGGAAATAGACAGAGATACTTTGATAACTATTGAGCATATTCCTACATATTTTGTAATTTACATTGCAAAACATGTCCTAGAATTAKCCCTAAGAAATTAATTGTGAAACTGAACACCCATCCTTGAAAACAAAGGAGGCAACACCATCTGAGAGAATTTGTGTCATTCTGCTGCACGTTGAATGCCTCAGAAACCACCAGCTCTGCACAGCCAGCTCTGCTGCTGCTCTTGTGAACAAATCACTGTGTTTCTCATTCATTCTCTTTTCTGCAGAAACTTTCTCTCAGAAATTAGTTTATGCACGGGTCACTTCCAAGATCAAGATCTTCCCTGACTTGGGGTCAGTATGACATCACCTATTCTACAGTGTTACACAGCATCCACAGCCTTGGAAACAATTGCAACATACAAGCAAAGTTACGTCTAAAAGCAAAATATTACTCTCAGCATTTAGAGAGAATTGAAATTGTTCAACCAAGAGAAGCCAAGGCTTCAGGGTAACCTGATTGAAGCCTTTCAGTACCTGAAGGGARCCTGAAAGAAAGATGGAGAGAGACTTGTCAAGAGCCTGGAGTGAAAGGACAAGGGGAAATGGCTTCACACKGGCAGAGAGSAGGTTTGGATTAGATATGAGGAAGAAATWGTTCCCTGTGAGGGTGAAGAGGCCCTGGCACAGGTTGCCCAGAGAAGCTGTGGCTGCCCCATCCCTGGCAGTGTCCAAGGCCAGGCTGATGGGGCTCTGAGCACCCTGGTCTAGTGGAGGSCATTCCTGACCATGTCAAGGAGTTAGAGCAAGGTGATCTTTAACATTCCTACCAACCAAAGCCATTCTGTGATTCATTTTCTAACAAGTGCCAGGTGTCCAGAATTATCTCATATACTGGGTATAATGAAACTAAAGTGTATCTTGGGGGTTCTCTTCTGTTCAAAAATTTTACAGTGCAGGCAYTCATTATCAGAACAAAGTTTTGTGGCAAATTGGAAATGGAGGAAACATATTTTAAGAATTTTATTTGATAATGTAAACTACAAGGTTTACTGTACCAATTGTATTATTCATGTACATATTTAATTCAGTACAAAGGAACTGAACCTGAATTTATTTGTAGTTACCCCAGAATTCCCATTTTATCACAGGATTCCCAAGGGATCAAGAGGGTCTTGATGCAGAATTTAGATCCAGCCTCCACACAGCACATGGTGTGCATGAAGTGCAAACCAAGAGCAGGCAGTGAAGTAGATTCTTTCTCCATTTACACTACATTATTGAAGGTAACAACATAGCACAGTCACAACTGCTGAATCCAAAACCAGGCCAATGAAGATAATTTAAGACCCTTTAATTCTGTAGCAGCACAACTAGAACCCAATATAGAGGGGCGAGAGATGGCTTTCATCTTAGGACACAGACTAGAAGTGGAGCTATTTATCCAGAATGCATTCACTTCATTTGAGCTTCCTCCAGTTCTTGATAAGTTTTGCATCCCCCTGAAGCTGCTGTTGTTGAGAGTCATGGAACAAATTTCCTAAATTAACACAGGCATGAACAAATCATTATATTTGCCATAAGAGTTTCTCAAGATCTATGGAAAGGTACCTGCATTCAGAGAGAGATTTAAATAATGAACAATCATTTCCTCTCCTTTCAAAGTCACAGTGCATTTACAGTCTCCCATAAGCACAATTTTGCCTTTTTTGTCCTCTAAMTAAACTTTGAAAATGGTCTGGAAAAGTGCATTCATAGCAACAGGTGACTACTAGGGTTGAATGCTTAGAGATTACTTGATGAAAGGAGAGCAAATTTGTTTCATGACTCTCAAAAATAGCAACTTCAGCTAAATGCAAAGAAAGAAAATACAACAAAACAACTCTCCACCTTACCAGGAGAAAAGCTAGAAAAAAACAATTTCTATTACTCCCTTTTTACCCTGGATTTTTTTTTAATTGGCTAAGTGCAAATCTTCTTTGGGATCTGAGTATCTAAGAAATATGACTCACAAACATTTACCCCTCATTAACAAAAACATTAAAAAAAACATTAATAAAAATTAGCTCTAACCTGGTGTTCAGCTTTAACTGTCATCTCAGGGGCTGACCACAATCTCTTTTAATCATAGAGATGGCTGGTTCAGGAATCCAGTCTTTAATCTGGAGGTTGGTTGCATTTTAAACAATTCCTAGTGAAGAAATCAAGGTGTATTCAGCAGCTGGGGATGAGGAGAACTCAATAACACCTTGGGCAGTGAAAGGGTTGGTTCCTGAATAACTCAGTGCTCTGAAGAAAGCAATGGCCTCTTTGCAAACACTGGCAGAGACCTCTCTACAATTATATTTTCAACTACARATGACTATCAAACACTTAAGTCCTCCATAAGATAATTTCAAATGTACCACAATGGATGCTTTAAAATGGCTTGAGGTTTTTTTGCAGTGCAATGTGGTGTGGAGGTGCCTATCCCGTTTCTCATCTCAGCTGTATATTTTGAGTTACCCAACCCTAATTCCTGGAACTCTAAAAAGCCTATTCTTCCTCACATATTTCCAACAAAGGTGCACCAACGTCCTTTAGCATTTGACCACCAGGGAGTGGGACAGAGCAGTGATAAGAGAACAAGAAATGCCAGTGTCATTCAAAATGGCATCTCACCACAAACCATGACCGTTTATATCTACAAAGAACACTGTTTCTACAATAACCAGCTCTGTTTGGGAGGCCTGGCATCCGAAAGAGGTCCTGGAAGAGGAGAGTCTGGATTATGAGATGACAAAAAAGAAAGAAATGTAGTGGGGATATGTRCACATAATAAACAAGGATGGAAATATTTCTTTATGGACTGACATCTGGAAAAAGTAAATATGTGAGAGGAATGGCTATAGTTTAGTGACAGCAAGGGGTGAAGTAGAATATGATAAGAATAAGCAACAGAAAAATTTAGTCTGAATAGGAGCAAATATTTCTTAATGGCAAGGTACATTAGGCTGTGGAATAACCTCCCCAGAGACACCTCAATTGCAAGTAATTTAAAACTAGATGAGACAAAGCACTTGAGAATTCATTGGGGGAGCCGTCATGCCCTGCCATTATCTAATAGGTGTTTTCCATCTCTATGTTGTGTGATTCAACTGACATTAATTGGCATTGGGRTGTACATCAAACTAAAATATAACCCTTAAATGTTACCAGACATCACAGTGATCAGTTTTCTTGGAAAGGCTTTTCAGCAAAATGGAAAAAAAGTAACAATAACTTTAGCGGCCTGAGTGTCATGATTAGTTGCAGTAAATTTATGTCAGAAATATTTTTTAGAGTAATGCCATTATAATACGTTATGCTGATGGATAAAATCTGTAGCACCTCCAAAAGAGCCTCTCAGTTGAGATGCTGCGGATGCTCCACTATGAGTAACTGAATCAAAAATGAGAATCTGAGGTAGGAGTGAAAAACTATTTTCCTTAGATAACTGCATCTTGAAGACAGGGAAGAAAGATTAAGGTTTTCAAGTGCAAAAMGAGAGAAAATCAACTCTGTGACTGGCCAGTTACATTAAGGACATTTCTTTCATATTCTCATTACTGGTGTTTTAATCTCCACCTCTCCAGCAGACATCTTAAGTTTMATGCTGCACTGAACTCCTATCGTGTTTTTAGTCACTTTGCTTATATTTTTTCAGTACCTTCTACTACAGCTATAATCCAAGGACTCTTTTTCCTAAGTGTAATCAGTTCTTTATGTTAGCTTGGCCCTGCTTCCACAGAAGTCAGAAAAATGAAACACTAAACCGACACTACATGCATTCAAAAACCTCACCCTCCACACAAGATTGTTAATGGATGTTTTGAAATTTTTAATATTTAATAGTTCAAAAGCAGTGCCTGTTCAGGCTAGTTGGTAAAGTTCATTTAAATAGTGAAGGCAATAATAGTTTTATATTTTCTAGAATTTGGGATRGCAAAAYRTCTTGAAAATTCTAATAAAGTACTRTGATATTCTATGCAGARAAAACCTTTCTTCATTTTAGAATTGTGGAAGCAGAAGAGAATATAAGTAACACACCAAGGAGCACKCTACAAGGAAAAGGGACAAAAAATGTCAACCATTCAAATCCTCATCCTAGCAAAGTTTAGTGTCCATATGTCCCCAGAATCTAACCTTCAAGCCATTACTGCAAGTAGCTGGAAGAAGCCAAGCCACAGAGCAACAGCAAAGCTCACAGAGGAACTCCAGAGCAAAGGTTCCCAAAACCAGAAGACCTCTGGGCTGCCAGCTCATACAGTGATGGACAAATGGTGGAAAGGAACAGAGGAACATTTCTGTTAACAGGGAGACTTGTGTCACGAAATGAAGAAAATCTGTTAACTGTGAAAGCCCAAAGAGCTTTAGCTCTAGCAATTTTGTGTGAATGTGCCTGGGGAGTGGCCACCTAAATGGATGGCAGTGGCTTCCAGCACCCAGCTACAAAGGTTTTAGGGAGCTCTCTTTCCCCTTTTCCAATACCACCTCTTCAGCAATGATTCCTGTTTGTGACTTGGGAACATTAATACATGGAGCATCACAAGTTTGATTTCTGCCAGCTTCAGGGTAGAATGTGAAGTAACATATTAGTAGGAATTTCCTGAAATTCAAMCCTGTGGCTTGCTAATGTCAGTCCATTCCTGTCAAAAGATTTTTACAAATTCTCAGAAATGCCTGTTTATGCTATAAGCCTTAATTTTGCAGGAAGTACTTCATTGTATAGAGATTAAGCAAGTTGCCCAAAGTGGGATTCTGTGGCAGAACACAGAACGTCAGCTTAGCTTTCCAATTCAAACATGCCATTCCTTGGATCACCATTTCTCTTCCTCAAAGAGTGCATAGGAGGAGTTTATCTAGTGGCTATCTGATATTTGATAGAATTTTATAAGCCCTATATCTCAGGCCCAGAAATGGAATCAAAAGTTTGCATAGGAATTCATCCATGTCAGCAGATGGAGGGATACAAATGAAAGAAAAACTCTAACAGTTACAGTTCAGTTTTAATTTTATACAGATATGGTTGAAGAAAAGTATTTATATTTCCATTTTCAGTAGGTTCAACAGCTAAAAATAYCAAAACATTGCAAAAAAGAGTGACCGTTTTTGTCATCGTCCTGTCCAGGACACAAGATGGGAGGAACCATACAAATCCATTAWGAACATTGATTTTAACAATTACACCTTCTCTATTTTTTAGGTAACGTTATGATGGTTAAACTTAATCTGTGCTCCATTTGGACACATACAGGGAAAACACTACTCGTCAGTCAAATTATGCCCAACCTCTCCTCCCAAGGATAAGAACCCCAGTGAGAAGGATTACCCAAGGCAATTTAARCTGTTCTTTCACTTAGCATCAGATTTAGCCCAATTTTATAAAATATTTCCCATGTTATTGGGTATCTGATCTCACAGACTTTTTGTGTCAACCAGAAGCTGAATGATGTAAGCTCGGTGCCATAGCAGGGTTGGGCAGAACCCACCTGAAAAAGTGATCCCCAGCATAAAGACCAATGTTCTGAGCCACCACCACCAAGGCCAAGATTACAGGAGGATCCAGAGGAGGATAAACTTGGATTTATGCCATTAAAGAGCAATTTGAATTYGAATACAAAATAATGTGCATTTCTCTGTACTGTCACATAGACCACTCATCTYAAATGGCCCATCTTCTCCACACCATGCCAGGAGTGGTCCAGTTTTGTGGGCCACTCTGCTTAGAATTTTTAAATTTTCATTGTCCAAGACTATCTCCAATGGAAGTGTGCAACATAGTCTTCTACCCAAAAATGCACTCTAATTTAGTCTACTAAATAAATTTTATGCCTGCTACTGAACCCTACTCAGACACTTTTAATGTTCTATGTTTTTTCTAACTTGGAGAAGATCTGAACCAACAAAAGAAGTAGGCTCATGCCATTAATAATGAGCCACCTGAGCCGCTCAGTTCCTCATCTTGTTGCAAATTCACATTTTTCAGAGCCATTAGAATTATTTAAATAACCTTTGTTTTATGAAGAGCTCTCTCTGAGCCATCCATGCCATACAAGGCACCCCACRCTGAAAGTCAACTCCTTGACCTTTTATTCTCAGGCCAGGGAATGAGACATGCCATGCACTCATATGATCTGCCCCTGGGCGCCACTCTGGGTAAGTTACTTGGACAGCACCTCTTGCCAGCTGATTCACAGAGTGGAATCTGCATAAGCTCTTGAAAAGAAATGCTCATTAATATTCCTAGCCAGAGGCAAGTGTGCTACAGCTCAGTGAGAGGAAGGGTCAGGGAAAGGGAAAAAAAAAAAAAGTAAAAAGAAGGGAAAAGATTCGAAGTCCTCATAGAACAAGTCAATACCCCAAGACAAATGGTGCCTTTGTTGGCGGAAGAGGAGCAGACCGTTCTCCTCTAGGAAGAACTATGCAAATAGACTGGAAACAATGAGATATTCTCTATTCTATTTTTATCAATAACCCAAGAGTATCAGACAGATTGCGACAGCTCCTTCCCCAAGGATACTTGAGCAATTTAATGGAACCAAACAAAAGGATTGGGGGCTTCCACAGAGCATCACCCCTCCCTTAGTCAACAAAGCAATTGCAAAAACTCCATATTTGGCCCAACATTTTCTAGGGATACCTTCCCTTTCTTCAGTATGCTCTCTTCCCTCTATTTGCTGTTTCCTGTTCCCCTCCCCAGGCTGCATTCATGGAATTACACTCCTCCTCAGCTACAGAAATCTCCATCTCACTACAGTAAAATGTGGGGATTTTGTTAGTACAGTGAATCAATAAGAAGGTTGTGACAGAACATATGTTTTTATCTGAGAACAGGAATTGCCTGCCATTCTCCTCCCCCACTTCAAGGGAAAAAAAAATAGAAAAGAAGTGGTTATGTTATACTTATTCATTTCCTTTTGATCTAAGTGATATATCACTTTTCCTATTAGGATTTCATTTGTTTTAGCATGAAGAGATGAGCAAGTGAGTTCTGTTTTAATTAGACAGGTACAGTTTGATAGTAATTTGAATACTGACAAGCTGGAGTGCTCACTGGTCCATGAACAGAAATGATAYAATACTATTCAACCTGCTTGAAGAGAAAAAGTCCCTTAAATGTTTTACAGGTAAGAGAATAGCAGAAAAGAAAGCTATGCCAAATGGAGAGCTGAAACATGGGCAATATGATGCCAAGATTGACCTGTGAGCCACCTGAAAAATTTGTTATCTCCCCCTCTGTAGTTTCTCCTTAGCAGGAGGYCTAGTTTAGCAACATGTACTCTGGTAGGGTATAAAATTGAAACACAGAGCCTAGAAGGTTTGTTCTCATAAACAAGATTTTGGATCATCACTGTAGATGTCCGTGCCCAAGAAGGATGAGTCATAGATGTGTCAGAAAAAGCAGCTACAAGTACAGAAAATGAGAAGCACACAAATATGAGACATGAGCAGGTAGGCTTGTTGCTCCTTCCCACAGTGCAGCCTTTGGGTCCTCCTTTGGACTGYCCATAGTTACTGCTTCCTCCTGTTACACACAATTTTCCCAATGGAGCTTTCTTCCATGAATACMTTTATGACAGCAGGTTCTTGCACAAACTCTTTTTCTTCACCCAGCATGTGTGCCAGCTCACCAATGATCACTTCCTTAAAATGAAGGCTACCAGGAGCCTTCTCTGGATTGCAGGAGAAATCCCTTCACTCATCTCACTTCTATTGCTGCTACAGGAGCAACTTCTTTTCTCCTCTGCCCTTCTTCAGGCAAATAATCCTACCAGATGCAGTGCTGCTGGCCCAGCAAGCAAAGGCTCTGTTTTYAGTTCTCTCTGTTAATGCTGTTCAAAAAATGGAACAAAAAGGAGCACTCTGATATCCTTACTGATCCAAGGAAACACACATATAYACACACACATATATATATATAAATATATATGTTTACTGACCTTTCATCTACAAAACAGCTGGCATCTCCAGCTTCTGAACACACAAACACAAGGCGCTGCAAATAGAATTAAATCAGCTATGCCAGTCTGCACTGCAACCACCAAAAAGTCACTAACATAATCTGGAAGAGACTCTGAATCATTAAATACCTCCTTTGCAGTACAAATTATTATCTTTCCTGTCATTATTTGCAACAGCAGATATATTTCCATGTTACTCAAGCAATGAGATGGGTAATACTAAAGATCCAATATCAGGAAAAAAGGAAAGCAAAGCTGCAGTGAAAGTACTAATGCAATATAAAACATACTGGGCTAATCAAAGGTCTCCACAAAAAAATGCCTAATAGCCCTGATCCTCCTTTAGTGGGCAGAAATTGAGAAATGGTTCTAAGAGCGTGGTGTGATGCCCAGATTCACAAACTCCCCTTTAGCATTTTAAAAGAATGACACAACTGCTATCTTTAGGAGTGAGCTGGAATTTCAAAGCTGCCAGAGTCTTTTAATTTCTTTGGGTTATGAATGTTTAACTCATGCAAATTTCTTTGAAAGTCCCATTAAAATATTCAGAACTGGAACTTGTTTGAAGATACTACATAGCATTTGCACAAGGCAGAGCTGCCTACTGACTGAAAGAGGATCATCAAGCAATCACCATTATTCATTTCTATTCAGGACTCTTGCCCAAATCACTGTGCAAACCTTAGGAATACACCATTTCATCTGTTCATAAACATATAAAATAAATAACGTTATTTCCTATTCCCTGGGAGTCATATTTTAGAGCTTACTTAGTTACAATAGGGATGGTTGTGTGTTTTCCATACAATCACCTGAAAATAAACCAATTACTCAGATGGAGACCGGCATCATATAATGCTGCTCTAAACTGCTCAGCCTATGTAATAGTGATTTCTGAATAATTAGGGCCATAGCTTACAAAACCTTAATTTTCCTACACTTTGGACTTAGATAGAAACAAAAAATATTTTTGACACAGCTACTTCTCTCCCTCTCTCTTAATTCATAATCTTAGTAGAGTCTTCATGTCCCTTTCTTCTTTTTTTTTAATTGATATGCACTTTGCTTTGAAATTAATTTTTCTTTGCTATTCAGAACTGATGATCAGTCAAATAAAACTCCTCTAGCTAAGCCCAGGTTTTTTTCCAAAGCACAAATAGATTGTATGCAATAAAATCAGGGTAAAGAAGAAAAGCCTAAAGAAAAGCAGACAAATGCTGTGCTCAGGCTTCAATCAAACACAAGTTACAGAAGGATCTGCTGTGGTTTCTGCTGTCATGTCCAGAGTTGCTGCAGATCCGTACTGCAAACACATCTCCTAAAAACCAGCAGGGTTTCATGCTGGTTGCTGTAATAACAGTCTGACAAGCTGGCATGTTTGTAAGTGAAACAGATATTTATCTTCTGGCTTCAGTAATTTGGTGTTGGTCAAATTTTACAAAACTCACAGCAGTTCAGTTTATCAAATGAAGAGACAGCAGTGATGGTATGCAGGAAGGGCACTTGCAAACATGTGCAAAGAAATAGTTAAATCCCAGTGAAGGTAGATAAGAATTGACAGTTTCACTGAATTATGTGTCAAACATATTTCTAACACTAATTTTTCAGCTCCTAATTCCTCTCGACTTCCCCAAAAACACTCCATCTTCTTCCAAGTTCTTTCCCTCTCCTGCTTTTAAATTTGTTGGATTTTTTGTTCCATCTCAATCCAACCTGCTCTAGGTAAAAATCTCATCTTCCCACTTTCTTCCTTTCTGTCACTGTATTTCTGATGCTGCCTTCTATGTTGATTCTCACTTAGAACTATTTCCCCTTCTCCTGCCCTTTTCAGTGTAGAGGAGATATTGTGATGGCGATCCACAGTTTAAAATCCTGATACTTCAGCTCTCAACGTTTGCATGTCCTGACTACTTCTCATATTATTTTACAGTTTACCACTTCTGCTACTTTTTCCTTAGCTCTCTCTCTCCAGGCTCACATTTCCCTATGAAATACCCTTGAGGAGCTGAAAGTATTCCAGTCTCTCCCATTCCATTTCTCTGCTAGGACTACTTGTCTTACAGTGACTAGTGTGAAACTGTCAAATAGCAAAACACAGGTAGATGGACAGTATTGATCACTCATACTTTTTGTTTTACATCACTGGTTTTGGTGATTTAGAACCCTCAGTTAGGCTCATCTGCTGTCCAACACTCTCTCTGGTTTTATTCTCCTGCAAATGTGAATTTGGAATTGGATGGCAAATAAAAACATCCAGACAACCCTTGCAATCAAAGTGACTGCAGGATCTATTCCCACTGTTAGCAATCCACCCAAAAATGACAACCCATCTCCATCGGCCTTTCAAAAGTGAGTTGAAATTCAGTGGAGTGTAGATTCCTAAATGCTTGGATCACTTTTGAAAACAGAATTTTAAAGGATTTTTTAATATTATCCTCTTTAAATTTGGGATTCTCTTTTTTCTGTCCTTGCTCATCCCCAAAGCATAAGTCAAACCTGTGAGCAGTATTGCAGAGCAAATAATACCAACACTCCTCAACATTATCTCCCACTCTACARTATTTAGATATGTAAAAGTCAAACTTCCAAATTGAATTTTTAGCTACACATCTGTCAGACACAAAGGTTTCTTTCTAGAAATAAAATATTATTCTAGTCCCTGTATATGTGTATCTTAAATCAATGCTCCCTTAATTTATCAACATTACACAATGATGACTGTTGCTTTACAGGTGTGAACTAGGACTTCCAGCCTCAAATGAGACAATCTAAATGTTTCCTAAAAATTAATATGCCAAAAAATTAGACAAGGCTGAGATCATATTTCTGTGAAGCTTCCAGGTAATGTGAGGGTCCCAGCTTTTGCCAGGGAACATGCTGCTTTCTCACGGAGCTCCCATGCTTGTAGCTGTCCTCAGAGCAGAATCATCAAACCAATAAGGACAATTGGGATAAAGAAGCGCAGGTGCCTCTAGGACTTAGTGAAACTGAGTTCTTACACAAAAACATTTATTTTTTTAATTCAATAGTCCCATAGCCATTGATTTTTTAAGGTAAGCAGTTAATAAATCACCACATCAGCCCGGTCAATTCTGCCCCACACTCCTTACACTCCCCAGCTCTACCAACTGCTCTATTCATAATATTAAAAGGAACTTCTCTGACTGTTTCCTCCTGCATGTATTTACAGACCTGGTGTCTGTGCACTTCTTTAATCCCTTCACAAATCTGCTACAACAAAAGGCTGGCACAGTCCCAACAAGCAGCAGGAGAGGGTTCCTGACAAAGAGGCCGAGATTAGGAAAAACACCTCATTCATGTCTGAAGATAAGTACATCGAGGAATATTCTGAGGGAGAAGGAATAGGATTGCCCCACTCTCATGTCTTTTCCTGTTGGCTATGTCAGGTATTCTACACTCATCTTGGTGTTTGGAGTGAGGCAGTGATAAGAAGCTGGCTTCTATCTGATTTATGAAGACATACAGACTAAGAAAAAATAAATGAAAGGCTCAAACAACATAGCTTTTAAATCTACCTGAAGCTTGAATGTCAAAAAGAATTTAACAATTATTTGTGGAAGAACATTAGGAAAAACCAACATGATTCATCCTACATGCAGTACTAATATTTTTAAGTAGTATTGATTTTTTTAAAAAAATTTTTTTAAGCAGTACTAATTTTTTTTAAGACAAGTATCTTGTATCTAGGAAAAAAGGAGTATGAACCTGGATGTGTCTGAAGAACAGAGGCACCCAGGAGAGAAAAGGTTACTTACATTTCAAATAACGTTAACAGAAAAGGAATTCAGCAGTGGTRGCATGATGAGGCCTGTGTAATTCCTTTTAAAAAAAAAAATCACTTTGTCTCCTGAGTTACAGAAATCATTGGCAGTGGGCAAAATCTTGGTTGACCCTGGAAAACTCCAACTAAGTTAGAGCCATGATGGCACCCATTAAACTGCCCTTTCCATTCCTGCCTTTCTTGCAGCACTTTCAGTCACCACAATTTTGCTCAGCACATTCTTCTTCCTCCATATCTTTGAGCCATGTTTTATTAAACCCTGATTCTGAATTTCCTGACTACACCATATTCACTCACAAATAGTCATGGGTGAGCAGCATTATAAAGAATCTTGCAGGATCACCTTGCCTCCCTTTTCTGTCTGAAAACAGAATCTACTCTTCCTGTATCATTGTTGATGTTTAAGTTTTCTGTAAGAGACCCAGTGATGGAGTTCCCAGAACCTCTCCTGCATGATGGCTCTGTTTTTTTGTAGTTGCAATCACCATTACATATCCCCCAATCCTTGCTCTTTTATCTTAGAAGAAAAGTAATTTATTATCCCTTCATAGGCCACACTTCCTGGACCTCTGATCACTATCACTGTTCTCTGTATTTTCTCCAGCCAGTACACATCTTTCTTGCACTGCACTATGCAAAAGCAGAAATAGCCTTAAAATTGAGGTGTTACAGATGCTAAATATAGCAGAAAAAATTCCCAGGTCATGGAGGTTATACTCCTGTTGATCCTTTCCAAAATGATATTTGCCTTTTTCACTCCAGGATGACAGTGTTGACTTAGATTTGCCTTATGCTCTACTGTGTCGCTCAGGTCCTGCACCACACAGCATCTATCAAAGTCTTTGCCCCCCAGCTTGAACTTCTGGTCATATAAGCCTGAGGGTGACACTTGTAACTCTTCCTACCAAATTGCATTTAATTTCTTCCAATTTCTTCTGAATCCATTTTAGTGAGGAATACTTTTTACTCTCATCTAGATCCTCAATGAGCTCTCAGACTCTCCTAGCACCATGTCACATGAGAATTTAATGAGTGTGARCTCTTCTGTCATCCAAACTGCAACTGGAATACTCAGTAGTCCTGAAATCAGGACAGACTCCTGTTGAATACCTTAAATCTACCCTTTTGACAGCAAACCCCTGATAATTCTCCATATTCAGTTTCCTGATTGATTTTAGGCCCCCTCCATAGTAATTTCATCAATATTAAGTTACTTATCAAAATGTCACAAGACACTGTCAAAAGCCTAAAGAAACTGAAAGTATGGGATTGGAAAATATCTGCTTTTCCTTTATCCACAAGATCTAATACTCCCTCACAAAAGGAAATTAGATTAGTTTGACATCATTTTTCTCTTGACAAATCCATTTGGTGGCTATTCATATTGTTAACTTGTATGTGCTTACAAATAATTTTTTGGTTACTTCTCCCAGAATATTTCTGGAACTTAAAGGAAAGACAACTGGACCAAAATRGCCCACTTCCTTTTCCTGAGACTTTTGTGTCTCAAAAACAAGCCAGTGACAGCTCTGGGAGTATTTCATCCATCCCAAGCAGCAGCTCATCAAGACCACTGACTTTAAAACATTTGGGTATTTTCAGTCATGTTTTAGAAATAAAGGAGAGACAGTAAAAGTGTTCTTCACTTTGAATTATTGATCATCAAATTGCAGTTTTTGCATGAAAGTATTTCTAAACCTACCCAATGTGTGATCCTGGATCAGACTGTAAGCCTAACCAAAAGAGTGGCAAGTGCTCACAAGATCCATCGTTATTAAGCCTGTTTAATTGACCCTGTTACGGCTTGCTTTCTCAGCTCTCTTGTGACTTGAGAGATGATATTTTCCTATTTAATGTCTCTGAGAAACATGTGAGTGGTATTTGTGGCAGTAGGTCATCTCTCTCTTGACTGTGTGAAGACAACAGCCTAGTGTACTTGCACTGAGTTAATATTTCACTGCTTCCATGGAAAAAAAAATCAAAAACAAATAAACAAACAACAACTCCTTTTGTTTGCTGTCCTTCTTTTCAAGTATCAGATAAATCACAAGATGCTTGAAGTTAATAATAACAGGGACAATAAACACAAATGCCAGCAAAGCAGTCATATGCCTCTTGTTTTTGCATGGCCTGRTCATGTGTTGCCTCCAGCAGCTAGAGGGGATGCTGTTTTATAGGTGCTTCAGATCTTTATAAGATACTTTGGTTACCAAAGCTTTTTTTGCCTAAAGATTTGTGACCATTACCAGGACATATATGCTTGCAGGAGTTGCTAGCTCTGCTCACATGGGAAAAGCCCAGAGGCATTTTTCTACAGTTGTTTTACTTTCCCACTCTACTTCCATTTAGAAGATGGTCAATTAATGGATTCATTTTTGTTCTCTTAAACTCACCGACTTCAGCCAAGCAACACAGGGCTAATCTCTTCCTTGAGTTGGATTTTCACACACTACCATCAAGCAAATTTTTGCACTTTCTTCAAAATTTGCCTCAGTAAAACACATTGTACTGTAATGACACCCAGCAAGCCTGGTTTGCCACCTGCAAACAAGACAGTCACTCTCCTTAACTGAGACAGTCCTACACCTTTCCAGGGACAAGAACATTGTCCTGCACGGGGTGGTCACTGCCCCCCCATCCTTTCAATCAAATTAATAAGATTATTTAAGGTCCTAATAATCCTCCCCACCAAAAGTAGCTGCTAACCTTGGCAAACCTCAAAAGAAGAAATGCCTACAGACAGCAAATGTGATCCTYCACTACTGAACAGCCTGTGCTGCTTCTCTCCCCCTACAGAAGACTATTAAAACCAGCTGCATACTGGTTGTGCCTTGAATTAACATAGTGAAAGTCTCCCTATCAGATTCCTAATCAGATCGTGCTGTATCTTCCCAGCTGAGAACACTGTCAATAAATCTCTGCTTTTTTGTCTCTCTTTCAGACATAGGACGAAATTGAAAGTGGTTGCTGCTTGGTGAAATATCCTCACGGATGTTGGGAAGAGCAAGTCGCTCTGGAATACGAGCACCAGGGAAGCTGGAAGTCAAACTCCTCATTACTCTAATCCCCAAAGCTTTCTTGGAAATACGATTCTCGATTTTCCTTCCTCCCCTGTCTTTCATTCTTTCAAATATTTGGATGAAGCACTCATTTTATAGTCAGAAATGACACCCCATTTGCTTTCTGCCTTTCCCTGGATCAGCATAATTTTCCTTTTGCCTTAAAAAAGCCAAAGCATTCTCGAGTTGCAGCTCATGACGGGCAGCAATGCCGTGTCTCTCTGCGCCTACATGCGTACACAGCGAGAGCAGTAGCAGCTGCCACTGGTGCCCAGACCTCCTCCCCTCAGACTGACAACCTGTCTTAATGTTGAAAAACAGTTCAAGGTAGCACTYGAAACCAAACGTGCCATTTTCCTTGTCAAAATGAGAGCTGTAAATTTTAAGCCTAATGCTTAATGTATCCASATATTGAACAGAGGGACTTTTATCCTCAGCTTAATGGTCTGTCTAAAATCATCAAAAAAGATTACTTAAAAATTCAAGGTCCTCAGAGGTCCCATAAAAATTGCGTGAAACATTTTTTTCAAGGTTTTGGGGGAGGCTAGGGGATCTTTTAATATTTTTTTTCTTTCCTTTTTCTTCTTTTACAAATGCAAGGGGAAAACATGTACAGAAAGATTTCTATCTCTTTTTTTCCTGAGCTTGAAAGACTTACAGACAAATCTGACTACATTCAGGGCAACCAGAGCTTTGGCTGGAGTAAWTTATCCCAGCTCCACTAGTTTGCAAGAAACAAGAATGATTTACACCAGCAGCGATCATGCCCTGGCTGTTTCCTTTAAAGCTGCACACTARAATGAGATCTAATACTTCCAAGTACTCCTCAGAGACACAGATTCTAGAAATCATGTCTCACTCAACCTGTCTGCTTTGTGGGGTTTGTTTATTTTGCTAACATCGGTGAGATGTCTAAGGATTTGAAGGTTCTGTTTGTTTAGTTTTCAGATGTTAAATGGGGAGAATCAGCTGTATTTTCTTACAGAGATTTTAGAGAGGATTTGCACAAACCTACCCTCAGCTGCAAACCCGAGTGTGGAGGCATTACTGCCAAAGCGCTCAGTGTTAGTGCAAACTTCCCCCCTTTCCCCAAAACAGCAAAGTATCTCCTTTTCCCTGGCATTGCAGCACCTTCCAGTGCCCAGAGGTATCTGCCACAGGCTAGAAGCACGATTCACACCAGGAAAAGGCAAGCAGCATTTTTAACAAAACAGTCATAAAATTTCAGTTTTAATACACATTTACCAAAACCTCTCATACACTAAAAATGCACATAAATGTATACTGACAAATCTTTCCCCCTCGCAGCTGTAGCTTGGCAGAACTAAAATCTAGCTGCACTTTGAATTCATGCAACTAAAAGATTTTTAAGCATGTCAACATCCGTCCATACGTACAAGTCATACTGTGGAGCCTGTATTCAAACATTCGTCTGTTCGTCGGTAACTGGGAATAAAAAGCATTAATAAAATAACAAGTGTACACAGATTATAGGCTGCATTTTGAAATGTTGGTAAACACAGTATTTATATGTCAGACCAAAATGTTTCCAGAGAAGCCGTTGGTGGGAGACAGCTTTACAAAAACTTTCTAATTGTTTCTTTCTTTCTGTTCCCAACTTTTCATTGTACTTCCTTAAAAAAAAATAAAATACATATTACTCACAGTGTGGTAACCCCTTGGACAAAATACATTCAAATTTAAGGTTGATGTACCATATCTGGAAACRACCATTCCATGAATGAGACACAGAAAATTCCTTGTTCAGTTATGCTTTTGCAAAAGAGCAAAAATATCAGGCAAGAACTTTGCTTCATTTGATTTTACACATRTGAAATTAAATCTTGTCAAAATTTTAGAAAACAGGGGTATATAAATACCTAAGTTTAAGGGTATAATTTCTTTAACCAAGCATAGCATTTGTGCATATATGTAGTTTCAGTGAACTGACAAAACATGCCTAACTCCCTATGTTCAGCTGCTATAAAYCAAATTTTTCTCCCCCAAACTTTGAGTTAAAATGATTTATATAATCTGGGGATCTGTCCCTGCTTCTACAAAATGGTGCTGCAAACTTTACCAAGCTCACTTGCAAGATTTCTAGCACCTTCACTTTCTATTTTTGATTAGCAGTATCATATAAGAAACCTGATTTTTGTTTTTTAAACCAGTCTTTGAGTCCTTCCATGTCCAAACTCCTTTCACACTTTGCTACCTTCTTAAATTGCTAAAAGGGKTTGATCTCAATTCAGATCTAGAAAACAGGCAAAGGTTTGGAAATCTTTTTGTTGGCAAGTTGTTGGTTTGGGGATTTTTTCCCTCCCAAAAGTAATTATGTGTGGTTTTCGGGTTTAACAATGGGCATTACATGAGAAAAGTAAATTTTCCACATCTTTGGGTCTACAGATAATGCTATCAAATATATATAAATTTGAGTATAAAATTAATTGCAACTATTATAACCATTCTGTGAGTTTTTCAAGGAAACACAAGAGTTAGTAAATTTTTAGAAAAGGAAATTAGCTTATCTTTACAATAACTGTCTGTTTTCAGAGGATGYGAAATGTATTTTCACAGTGCCAGATCTCCTATGCTGGGAAATCAGATAATTCCAGGGGTGAGGCAGATGTGCTGCTCAGAAATCCTGCAGGTATTCTGAGTGTGTATCCTGCTGCAGTCCCAGCAATGTGTCATTCAAGAGGAAACATCAGGCAAAGAACAGTCCAAACTCCTTCCAAACAGGAATTGCTTCTGTACTACCTGTGTCTGCTCCTCTCAGTTCAGTGGAGTTGTTTTTATTAAAAAAAAAAAAAAAAACCCTCTAATAAATGCATTCAATAACTGTTTGAATTGCTGCTGTGCGTTCTGTCATAAATGGTTTATGGACAACCATCAATTCATTCTGCTCATCACTCTAACAAGTTCAATGTACTATTCGGAGCAAAGGATGACTATTTATTTAACAGCTTTTGGCAGGAAAATTTGTTGCGTGCCACAACTTTACAAAGAACATTAAAATCAATGACAATTTGTAAACCAAAGACTTGGAATTGTGCTTTGGATTCCCATAATTCATCAGAATAAAGCTGTCAGATACCTTTTATTATAAATTAATAGTACGTTGTCTAGCAGCTTGGAAGCAGCAGCCGTTTTGCCAGGTTAGCAGTGACATCTTGTGGTGTTCTTACCCATTGCTACTGGTTTCGGCTTTCCTACAAATGTTACCTCCCGATAGCACAGAAAGTGGGTAAAAGAAAGAAATATGTTACATTGTGCAGACATAAATATCACTAAGGTATTTTAATTACAAAAAAAAAAATTGAGCTTGGCTAATGTGCTATTACTACTGTAATCTTGAAATTTAGAATAGGAGAGCACATTTTTATATATTCATTTTACCAGTCATGTTAGATATTTTTATCTAACAGCCATATATTTTTATCGTTACAGCCACTAGCAAATTTTCTAATTTCTAATGYATGCTTTTAGTACCTTTATAATCAACATTCAGTGTGAAGATGGGCTTTCTCCAATATTTTTGAGTTTGGGAAATTCATCTTTTAATGGTCTGAGATCTAGCCTTCTTAAACTCTTCTGGTTTAAGYTATTCTTTTACATTTTTCAGATGCCTCCCCAAAAAAAAGAACTCCGAAATTTCTCCTTTCAGGATCCACTAAAGTTATGTACAAAGAAGTATGATTGAATACTGTGGGGTGAAAGGTTTCTGTTATTTCTGTATTCTGCAAGGCTTTTCAAAGCAAGACTCTTTTAAAAAACAAGACTCTTGCTTTAATGTTAATAAAAATGAAGGAACAGTCTTTAATAAATTCCTGGTTTTCACTTATTTTTCTCTCTATTTCCTGGGACTGAATGATATACAGAAATTGTAAAGAAACTCTGTTTCCAGTAGCTTCATTAGCTTACAGTGATCCTGATAATAAAAGGAATACATAAAGAGATAATGTGTGCCAGTGTTCTTTCTGCTGTATAATGTCATGTCATATAGAGCTGATAATCTCCCAGCCAGAAGAGTGAATGGTAGATGCATATACAGGAGGAATCTTTACATACTCACACACTCATTTTGTTCTGAATTCTGAACTTATTATATTCTTAAGAAGAGAAATCTGTGTTTATTTCTCARTTGAGAAAAATAATGGCTTGTGCAGCAATTCTTAAACCAAGAGGCTCATCCATGGCATGCACAGCACAGCTGGGCACTGGATCAGGGAGGCATTGAGGGGTGAGAGCCAAGGGTGGATGTGCCCAGGTGCCCAAGGAGGTCTGATGTAAAGTGCCACATGCAACCTGCTGTCAACAGCAGCTGCCTCCCATCATGGGCATTTTCAAAGTCATCTTTCCTTCCTTTTYCTGGAAGCAACCTCTAGCTGTCAGAGGGGTATGCTATAAACGGCTTGGGGAGGTTCTCATTCCTATAAGGATGTGATCCCTGCTATTATAAAACATCTGAAAGACTGGGCTAGCAACAGGCAGCTCCTGCCCACTCACAGTAATCCTACTTCTGCCTCTCCAGTTACTTGTACTGTTCCCAGCTTTGTGAGTACTTAACAACTCAGTCCTAACTCCTCAAAAACTCCTTCTGGAGAGACAAAATGTTTTTGACTCTCATGCCATGATGTGGGTGGCAGGGAGATGCGCATGGGTCAACCGGGAATTGCATGGTGGAACTGAACAGGCATTTTCATAAAACACTGCCACAGTCACAGAGTTTCCACTCCTCTTGTGAGCTGCTGTTCTTAGCCTCCCAGCCCACTTGTAGAAATACCTGAAGCTTTACCTGCATGACAAGGTATTGAATTAGAGGAACTGCTTCCTTTGCTATCAGTCCTAGAAAGCCTGATTCCAAACCACCTAGGATAAGGAGTAAACATCCTGCCTAACWTCAGCCACCTAAAGATAGGCATCTGGTCTGAACTACCTCTCCAGGATTCCTCTGTTGTCAATTGGAAGGGATACACATCTCCAAAAGCAGATTTATCTCACCTTTCTGAGATAAGGCACTGCTTGGAGGTGCTTATCTCTTTCGATTAACTACATAGAGAAACCAGATGACTACCTTTGACTGGGTGTTAGAAAGCTGAAATTAAGTAAACCTCAGCCATAAATAGGGAGCTGTATGAAAAATAAAGGTAAAAGAGTGAGGTTTTCAAGGGGCCTGAAATCAGGCAGTTTCCTGACACTCGCTGGACTGCCAATCCCCAAGTTTTCATTTAAATCTCAGCACAACATTTTTACAGCAGACTTAACATGACCTTTAAAAATATCAGCATTTTAATAATCAAAAATACACCATCAAAGACTAAAAAACATAATATTTAACCCAGTATAGAGGCCTTGTAGCAGGAACCTACAAACGATAGGAGCTTTTAACATTTGTAACTCAGAGGACTTGGAAATATTGCCTGTGCCTGCAATTTTACATCAAATCTTACATAGGGATGTTCATTGCGAGCACCGGCTCTTTTAGCATTCAACTCTGCAAAGTTTTATGGGAGGGGAAAGGGGGACTACTGGAAGAAAAAAAAAAGCAAAAACCCACTCCTCCCTCACCCTCCAAGAAATTTACAATGAAAAGGCACTAAATCCACAGTGAATGACAATGTTTCTGGTTCAAAGGGCAAGAAAGGAAAACTATGCTCCATATTTTAAAGGGGCTCATCACTTGTAATGCAGTGTTCTTACACCAACACAACTGATTTATTATTTTTGTCATGCAGCATTCAGAAAAGAGTTGTAGGGGTCCCAGTGATTCCTTACCTGGCAGAGATATGGTGTCTCGGTTTGAGACAATGTTTTCAGAGAAAAACAGTTACAGAGTAAATATTTCCTCTGAAGTGRAAAGATTTGATAATTTTTTTCCCACCAATATTAAATAGATGTTTGGGTAAAGTAAAGAGAAAAATCCTTTATTAACGAAAAAAGGTGCCCACAGGACACAGATAAAAAGTCACTGTTAGATATTTTAAGGTCTAGGATTGCATGCTACTCCCTCCCCCCATAGCTGCTTGGCCATGTGGTGCGGAGAAAAGATGGTGGCTCCTGTCCCCAGGAAAAAGAAACAAAAGAACAAGTCCAAGTGGCCACTCTGGCCAAAGTGGAAAAAAAAAAAGATGATAGTCCTCTCCTCACTGTGGATGAAACAGAGGGCTCGGTGTGCTTTTTTGTTGCTGGCTTGGCTTCTTCCAAGGTCTGGGACGAGACRGAGAGGTGCTGTTTGTCCCCACCGGCCACCAAATTGCTCCAGAAGAAAAACCACAGGAGCTGCATGGGGGAAAGGGAAGGGGGGGGGGGAGGTGTGGATGTCCAGGGAAAGCTGTTTGTCCAAGCTAACAAACCCGAGCTTGCTAAACAGCAACATAACTCCCCTGCACACGGCGATCAGACCTCCCACAGCTTCAAGCTGAGGTCCAAAAGCAAACGGCTGCACGGCAGCCCCAGCTTTTAAACTGCCCGCTGTCTTCCCAGCCGCCCCTGCCCCTTCTTCTGGGTCAAATTTAAAGGCACAGCCACCTTCAAGCTGACGGAATATAGGAATACAGGATTGGCACAACATCAGCCCAAGACATTCGATATCCGTCAGCTTGAAGCCCAAACTAATACAWTCTAACTCTAAAGACATACAAATATATATGTACATATATACAAAATAGTAGCAGTGACATTCAGCAAGCAGTAATCATCAACATTACAAGCAGTTTTCACTCAAAATCAAATCCCCCTAAGGTACCCAACAAGTTTCTCCGTCCTCCTGCATTACCCACCATGTGCAACCTCGTCCCTGAGCAAAGGCAACTCCATGGATGGGTTTGTCTTTTCTTGAGGCAGAATTAATCCAGACATTCTTTTCTAACAGACCTCTGAGATGTACTACTGGGACCCTGTTTCCATCTACTGTATGTAGGGGTTTAGAYTGGGCAGGGCCTGCTCGGTTGGTGGAGCCTCGGGTGTTTACCATTCCAGGCAGCCTTCGCTAGAGGCTGTTCCCAGTTTTTTTAAAGTACCCCTGCCCAGTGACTTCAAGGTGGTTTTTAAGAGTCCATTACATCATTCCACTTTGCCAGCAGCAGGTGCATGGTAAGGGATATGGAACTCAATGCCATGTTCCCTAGCCCAGGTGTTWATAAGGCTGTTCTTGAAATGAGTCCCGTTGTCAGACTCAATTCTCTCTGGGGTACCATGCCTCCAAAGGACCTGYGTTTCAAGGCCCAGGATGGTGCTAYGGGCAGTGGCATGAGGCACAGGRTACATCTCCAAACATCCAGTGGTGGCTTCTACCATTGTGAGTACATAGCACTTGCCGTGATGGGTCTGGGGCAGTGTGATGTAATCAACCTGCCAGGCCTCTCCATACCTGTACTTGTCCCACCTTCCCCCATACCACAGGGGCTTCACCCGCTTGGCCTGCTTGATGGCAGCACATGTTTCACAGTCAAAGACAACTTGGGAGATGGTTAGATCCACCCCTCAGTCTCGTGACCACTTATATGTGGCATCTCTGCCCTGGTGGCCTGAGGCATCATGGGCCCATCGAGCTATGAACAACTCCCCTTTGTGTTGCCAGTCCAGGTCRATCTGGGACACCTCTATCTTTGCAGCCTGATCTACCTGCTTGTTTTCAGTGCTYCTCATTAGCCCAGCTCTTGGGGACATGGGCACCTACATGGTGGACTTTCACAGGTAACTTCTCCACCTGGGCTGCAATGTCTTTCCACTCTTCAGCAGCCCAGATTGGTTTTCCCCTATGCAGCCAGTTGGTCTTTTTCTATCTGTCCAGCCACCCCCACAAAGCGTTGGCTACCATCCATGAATCTGTGTAAAGGTAGAGCTTTGGCTACTTTTCCCTCTCAGCAATGTCCAGGGCCAGCTGGATGGCTTTGAGTTCAGCAAATTGACTCGATCCACCTTCTCCTTCTGTGGCCTGTGCAACCTGTTGTGTGGGGCTCCACACGGCTGCTTTCCACTTTTGGTTTATCCCTACAGTGCGACAGGAGCCATCAGTGAAGAGAGCRTAGTGTTTATCCTCGATGGCAGTTGGTTGTAYAGTGGAGCTTCCTCAGCACGTGTCACTGGTTCTTGTTCCTCCTCATCAGCATGACCAAAGTCTTCACCTTCAGGCCAATTTGTAATTATTTCCAGGATGCCAGGGCAATTCAGATTTCCTATACAGGTGGCTGGGTAATGAGAGAAATCCACTTGCTCCAGGTAGCATCAGTGGTGGGGCGGGTAGTGGGGACCTTAGCTTTGAATATCCACCCCAGCACTGGTAGTCAGGGTGCCAGCAGTTGGGCTTCAGTGCCAATCATTTCTGAAGCAGCTTGGACTCCCTCATAGGCTGCCAAGATCTCCCTCTCTGTTGGGGTGTAATTAGCCTCGGACCCTTGGTAGCTTTGACTCCAGAATCCCAGTGGCCAGCCTCGAGTCTCACCAGACACCTTTTGCCAGAGGCTCCAGGACAGACCATTGCTCCCAGCTGCAGGGTAGAGCACGTTCTTCACCTCTGATCCTGTCCTGACTGGGCCGAGGGCTTCCGCATGAGTGATTTCCTGCTTGATCTTGGCAAAGGCTTGCTGCTGTTCAGGGCCCCAGTGGAAATCGTTCTTCTTGCAGGTCACCAGGTAGAGGGGGCTCACGATCTGAGTACTCAGGGATGTGCATCCTCCAAAAGCCTATGGCACCCAGGAAAGCTTGTGTCTCCTTTTTGCTGGTTGGTGGAGACATCGACGTGATCTTGTTATTGACCTCAGTGGGGATCTGACGCCGTCCATCTTGCCACTTTACCCCCAGGAACTGGATCTCTCGAGCAGGTCCCTTCACTTTGCTCTTCTTGATGGCAAAGCTGGCTTCCAGGAGAATCTGGATGATYTTTTCTCCTTTCTCAAATACTTCTGTTACTGTGTCTCCCCACACAATGTCATCAATATACTGAAGATATTCCGGAGCCTCACCCTTTTCCAGCGCAGCCTGGATCAACCCATGGCAGATGGTGGGGCTGTGCCTCCACCCCTGGGGCAGCCGGTTCCAGGTGTACTGCACACCCCTCCAGGTGAAAGCAAACTGTGGCCTGCACTCAGCTGCCAGAGCTGCGTTGGCAATGTCAGTGGTGGCGTACCACTTCGCTGCTTTGGACTCCAGCTCGTACTGGAGCTCCAGCATGTCTGGCACCGCAGCGCTCAGCGGTGGAGTCACTTCATTCAAAGCACGATAGTCCACAGTCAATCTCCATTCTCCTTCAGACTTGCACACAGGCCAGATGGGGCTGTTGAAGGGTGAGTGGGCCTYGCTGACCATCCCTTGGGTCTCCAGCTCCTGGATCATCTTATGGATAGGAATCACAGCATTTCAGTTTGTCCTGTACTGCTGGCGGTGCACTGTTGATGTTGCAACTGGAACGTGCTGGTCTTCCACCTTAGGGAGTCCAACTGCAGAAGGATTTTTGGACAGCCCAGGCAAGGTGTTTAATTGCTTGATGCCCTCTGTCTCTACGGCAGCTATTCCCAGGGCCCACTTGAATCCCTTTGAGTCTTTGAAATATCCACTTCGGAGGAAGTCTATTCCCAGGATGCATTGGGCCTCTGGACCGGTCACAATGGGATGTTTCCTCCACTCCTTTCCAGTCAGGCTCCCCTCAGCTTCCACCAGAGGCGGGTCTTGTGATCCTCCTGTCACACCAGCAATAGAAACAGATTCTGTCCCCACACGTCGCGATGGAATTAGTGTGCACTGCGCACCAGTGTCGACCAAAGCCACGTATTCCTGTGGTTCTGCTGTGCTGGGCCAACGAATCCACACGGTCCAAAAGGCACAGTTCTCCCGGGCCTCTACCTGGCTAGAGGCAGGACCCCTCTAGCACTGGCTGCCATTCCTTCCCTGGGCATACAGTGCAGAGGTTCCTTCCAGGGGATTGGACACGTCACTCTGCCTTCTGTTATGCTGGGCAGCTTGGTTATGCGAAACTGGAGCTACTTCTCTTCTGCTGAAGCTTCCTCTCTGRGTGTTGCCATTCTTCAATTCACGCATCTGTGCTGCCAGAGCAGAGGTGGGTTTTCCATCCCACTTTGTCATGCTTTCCCCATGCTCAAGCAGGAAGAATCAGAGGTTTGCTCGTGGAGTGTACCCTCTTTCTCTGGCTGGGGATGTCTGCTCCTGGTGACAGGCCCTCTGGTCTGGACYGATGCAATTTGGAGAAGGCCTTCTTTAATCTYTTTCATGAGTTGCTGATGGTTCTCCTCCATCTTGTTCTCCACTTCCTGTATACACTATGACAGGCTTGTTTCCACAGCTGAGACTCTTGCATGTGTSGGGCCATGCACAGWATCTGCATATGCATGGAGCTTCTTCGCCACAGCAAGCACGGTCTCATCCTCTTCATTGCACTTCATCATTGMTATAGCAGAGGCATATTCTTGTGGCCCAAGTCATAYGAGTTTTAGCCACATTAGCTGTGTACATTTTATCATGTCTGGACTCCTGATTGTTTGGTCATTTGATAAAATGATCTCCAACACTGCCAGTTCTCTCAAGCACTTTTTAGGAGCCAGGCCCAGAGACTGAGAGTTTCAGGCCCTCTTACCATCCCTTGGTCAATAGCTGCATCACCTGACAGGGATCTCAGCTGCATCGCTTCACCACCATCCAGCATCATATTACCACCTGCGTGTCCCAGACACGGGCCAGCCAGCCCAATATCAATCAATTCATTAGGCTGTCGTTTGTAGTCTGCCCTTAGGCCATGAGTGTTTTCTGGGGTCAGAGACTCAATAACAACTTCTGGTTCAGATTCCCCTTCTGGCTGTGAGGTTATTGGCTGCCCATCATCATCTGCTGGGCAAATGGATTTGGTTTTGTGTTTCCTTCTCTGGACAGGGGCAAMTGCTACTGGCTTAGGCTCGCTGTCTGGTTTAGCTGCAGCCTGAGTGAGATAGAGATACCCCAGGCTCTGGGGTRTCTGCTGACTTGTCCTCTGACCTCTCTGGCTCTGTCTCCTACCCTACTGCACTGAGCAGTGTACGATAAGCATTAGCCAGGGCCCAGCATATTGCAATGAGCTTCTTTTCCTTACAGTTCCCATTACATTTCTCTTTCAGATATTTCCCCACCTCAGCTGGGTTCTGATTATTTTTAAGTGGGAAGTTAAAAATTATTGGTTCAGAGAATTCCTTCAGTGATAGGCCTATATTCTCCCATATCCCACATCACTCAGACTTTTCCACACCTGGGAAGGTGCTTGGGTAGCCCCTCTGGAAATCTCAGCCCTCATTCTAGACAAGCTACAGACTGTAAAGAGCATTCCTATCAGATAAACACCAGGAAAGTGGCCTCTTTAACATCCAGGGGAAACTGGATTTAACATCCTCAAAAGGTGATGTGCCAGATTTTAAGGGGAAGAAGGAGATGAAGGGCTGGGAAACATCATCCCCTACTTTTCCTGTAGCAGACTGGCTATAATTACTAATAAAACCCCAAAYAGGTGACYAAGACTAGGACAGAGAAACAACAGAGCATGTCAATTTTCAAAAGCTCCCACTACCTCTCTTAAACTTTTATAAATTATGACTACCACACCTATAAATATAGCAACTCTGATTCGTGTCCCTGATCTATAAAACTTACACGCAAGGGACAAAATTGTCTCTATATGCAGATAGACAAATAGGCCTAGAGACCAGAAGGACATTATTACTTCAAACAGCATGGYGACTTCTAACTGTACCCCAATACCAAGCATTTAAAACCAGAATGAAATTATTACAAYTTTTCTCTTCACTTTCTCAAGCCACACATCCTGGGCACCAAATTTGTCTCRGTTTGAGTCAAAGTTTTCAGAGAAAAAGCATCACAGAGTAAATGTTTCCTCTGATGTGAAAAAATTTGATAATTTTTTCCCACCAATATGAAATAGATGTTCATGTAAAAGTGAAGAGAAAAATGCATAATGAGCAAAATAAGGTGGCCACAGGAYACAGATAAAAAGTAACTATTAGATATTTTAAAGYCCAGGAACACGTGCCGCTCCCTCCCCCCWCAGCCACTCRGCCACATAGTGTGGAGAAAAGATGGCGGCTCCTGTCCCCAGGAAAAAAGAAACAAAAAGAACAAGTCCACATGGCCGCTCTGGCCAAAGTGGAAAAAACCTGATGATAGTCCTCTCCTCAGTGTGGGTGAAACAGAGGGCCCTGTGTGTTTTTCTGTCGCCRGCTTGGTTTCTTTCGGAGTCCGGGACGACAKGGAGCAGCACCACTTGTCCCCACCGGCCGCCGAATTGCTCCAAAAGAAAAATCACAGGAGCCACGGCGGGGGAAGGGGGGATGGCAGTCCGGGAAAGCTGTTTGCCCAACCTAACAAAYCYGAGCTAGCTAAACGGCAACAACATAACTCCCCTGCACGCAGCGAACAGACTTCCCGCAGCGCCAAGCTGAGGTCCAAAAGCAAACAGCTGCGAGGCAGCCCCGGCTTTTAAGCTTMCCGCTGCCTTCTCAGCCGCCCCTGCTCCTTCTTCCGGGTCAAATTTAAAGGCACAGACACCTTTTGCGCATACACGTTGATGGAATATAGGAATACATGATTGGCACAACATCAACCCAAAACATATGGATTATAATTTCTCACATCGATTAAGATTTCTAATGCACCACTCATGGTTACATTGCTCTCAAAGAGCATCTATCTGCTCTCATTTCTAAGACTTGTTTACTGTTGCTCACACAGTGCTGAAGGTTATTCCCAAAAACATCAACCCCTCTTTGACACATTTTCATGAATTATTTTTGTAATTGTCTAAAGACTTTAGCCCSTACCAGTCATAAGAACTTTAGTTCTCTGTGCTCACTTCATTGATTCTTCATAATTCATCATGTTTTTCACTTAAACACCAGCACTTAGCTGTATGTAGCCTGATGCCCWAGTCACCAGGACATTCTCTGGATGTCCATGAGAAACTCTCCTACTGGTCTGGCAGGATTGAGGTGGGGTGATTTCTGTTYCAAAAGCTTGTGACAGTTACCTGCCTTTGCTGCATTTTCTAAGTGAAATTASAGGCTGATGTGGGTGCTTGCAGTTTTATGAGAGTCCTAGCCCTAATAATACACAACTAAAATCATAAATAAAGAAAATACAGATTAAAATAGTATCAAATGGCAATAACCTGCCACAGAAGTCACAACATTAGCCTGTGTCCTCAGTGTGCACATATGTCTGAGAAGGGCTGTCACAGCACATTTTAACAATTGATTTAGCAGATTGGGTGAAAGACATTCCCCACCTGTCCCTCTTTCAGCCRCCACGAGGCACGAAAGCTCCATCACAGAGGGCAGGGTACCATCACTGCAGGAGGAGAGAGGGCCTCTGCAGTAGTCATCTCTAGAAATCAAAGCTGTTCAGGAGGATTCAAGGGGCCAAATTCAGCAGCAACGGGTAAAGTGGAATGAGCCAAGCCCCTTTTGATTTATTTATAGCCTCTGACTGATATGCAAATTAACACCAGGCTCTCTGTGGTGGCAGAACTGATGACAAAGTAAGGAGCTGGAAGAGACTACACTGCAACAGCACCTCCACTGTCAGTCTTCACCTGTTCACCCATACACATTTCCTCTCTTCGGGCCCATCACAACAAAACTACTGTGKAGGCTTGTCTTTTTTAAACTGCTTTCAGTATCCATGCATCAGTTTTTACTGGTCACTTGGGCTTGGTAGGTCAGCTGTGTAATACAGTTAGGAAATGGCACCCAGGGAATAACCTGCAATCAGCTGGAGCACAGTTGCAGAACCTGTACTGCATTCATTGCTGTGTCTCATGCTACCTTTGTCTTCATTTTCAGCTTGGAATGATCTGGCTGTTTCCAAATCTTAATTTCAGCCTGGGAGTCATCCTAGAAAGCTTTTAATATCTTATTTTCTCTGGCCTTACAAATGATGTGTGTAGCTTCACAATTCATCTCTGGCTCACTGCAGAYGGAGGCATCTCATCATCAACAAGTCTTAGAGGGGGTGAACCACATGTTTGGGTGATGTGGCAAAGTACTCAGATAGCAGAGCAAGAAAAAGAAAATACTTTGTTATTCTGCAGAGTGAATTGCCACGAGTGTTACAGAGACACAGATGTTAAAACCAGAATGAGCAAGCAAAGTCTTGTGGTTTCTGCCATCCATCATTCAGAAGCAAGCAAGAAGCACTAYAGTCTGTAATGGGCAGTACTGGCCAACAATTGTCTCTTTGGGAATATCTACAACTCACACTGAAACTCCTAAATTCTTACTTTGACATGGTACAAYCCAGTGATGAATGGACTGCTGGGCAGAACCAAGCATGAAGGTTTCTTAATTCGTAAATGTGCATCTAAAAGCTTACCAGAGCATGTTTCCAACATCTGCTCTCTTCAAAAAAATCAACACAGAAATACTGCAAAGCTTTGTTCCTTGCAAGACTGAGGTTTTCTGTGCTTCTTGTTCAAGCAGAACTGGAATAACTCTATCATAAAAGTAGCTTTATTGTGATAGAGAACAAACGAATGAGCTCTCAAGGTTGCACATACATACACATTRCAGAGCTCTAATTCCTTCAGTGCCTCATCTCAGAAAAGCCTTGGGAGGTGGATGTTCCTAATTTTTTTTAAGCAACTAAAGACACCTGAAAAAAMCTGCTTGAAATGAAATAGAGAGTTTGTTGCCACCAACAGTTGCTAATACAAGACTTACGCAGTGAAAAACTCTGGAAAGCTCAATCGTTGAAATTCAGGCAAACTAARCAGAAAAAAAAAATATGCAAAGCCTGTTCCCTAGAACCTGGTTTACRTCCACTTTTTTGCTTCCAAGTCCCTGCATATTAAGCAGGTCATAAAAGCATGCTGRGAAGCTGTTTAAATTCGTCTGATGAGGAGTGCCAAAACCTTTCTCCAAGCTCTGAACTAGAGCTGGTTAGAAAACAGGAAATAATTTACATAACATTTTTGCTAGCCAGGGAGCTGAACATTATCCATTATTAAGACAAACATGAAGCAAGGGGGTTTTACACATAAGACAAGCAAATGTTATGTACAGGATTCTAAAGGCAGAGTCAGGCCAAGAAAGAAAAGCTCACTATTGACTACACCTAGTTTCAGAATTAATAATTTTTTTAGTCTAGTCTAATCCTATCCCTTGGTAATAGATTTTTTTTCCTGGGTCACCAAGTAGTCAGAAAGCACAAGCTTTGTTCTCTATTATCACCTAAAGAAACATGAAAGGGCAAAAAGCCAGGGTTTGCAAACCCACATGGGGCTTTCCTTGCTCCTTGCATCTGAGCAGCATCTCTGCCATCTTTACAGACTCCCCAGTCCTCCCAATTTCCTAATATAATTTTACATTACAAATGCATTACAGAAGGAATAATGACATAGATAACACACTGAGAACTTTATTAAACTAAATACAGCATATGGTGCTCGTTTTCTGGCAACCTGTCACACTAAGGACAGGGAGAAATTCYAGCCTCAAAGACTGTTTTGTCAGCAAGGACAATGACAAGGGAATACTGCAAATACCTCACTGGAAACAACTCTTAATTCACAACAGCCTTATACCTTTTTTAGAGCTATTCTGCCAACCATATGGAAGAAAAGCGGTGTTTGAAGTGAAGGCAAAAATGGAGATATTTCAGGAATTAAAGCTAGAAAGAGCCAATGAGGTGTATCCAGTCAGCTTTTTAGCCTTGTAATTTAGAGTCCTCTTTGCACAACTGACACAGGCATGTTCTGAGATACATCCTCAGTTATTTGAAAATATAGAAAAATGAGTCCAAAATGCCTGCTCCCAAGACTCTCTGTAAAGAGAAATATTAGCAGTCCAGTCTTAAAAATGGTGCTTTTTTCTGTATTGGAATCCTTTAGCTGAAGTCTGAAAGTGTAACATGCAAAATAAATGAGTAGGGAAAAAAAGCTAACAGCTAAAACTAACCACCCAGTAGGCTGGGCTTAAGAAAAGGTCTGAGTACTGATTATGTAAATAAGTGCTGAATAAATGTTTTAAAAAGATCTCCAAATAATCCAGGTCAAAAATTATTTTAAAGAGCATAGGAAAAAWGTTTTCATCTTCTGCCAATTAAGTTCAGTAACAATAAACATTAGTCTTAAACTTAAGTATATCAGACGGTGAAACTTCATTGCTGAGGCATGCTGTCTCTACATACTGAAACGTTTATATGAATAAGTATATAAATCAGTGTTTATRGGACCCTGGGCAGTTCTACCCCTACAGTGTTTTTACCAAATCTGAAATCATGATAAAAACTCTAAAACTGTCTAAGATGCAATAGTCCACCAGCATGGAAACGGAAACAGATACCAATTCACATGTTCAGAACCTGTGCTTGTCCTCTATCCATTGTATTGTTTCTCATAAACGTAATTTTTTTTTTAATAATTAACTTGAGCACGGAATGTGCTTTGAGCATAGTTTGCAAAAAGATGACAGGGATGGCCTTATCTTGTAAAGCAAAATAGGGAAAAAAAGGAAGATCTAGCTCATCTACATTACCATATGGGCTTGGGAGATATTAGATACAAGACAAGAATTCAACCCTGTAAACAGAGAGAAATAGCTGTGACAAGAGAGCTGAACTGCTTCAGTCAGGAACAAAAAAGAAATWTTGATGCTACAAATTAGAATCATAATTTCACAGTGAGATTTTACCCCAAGGGTAAAATATTTTCATTAGATACAGAATACAAATATTAAAATCCAAAGTGATGGAACAGTTTCAGGTGAAAAAAAAATGTCATTTTTCATTGTTCCTTGATGCCAGACCTGTGTTGCCTCTCACTGGAACAAGTTCACAGGAAAATGGAGCCSATCAAAGGTATACTAAGTGAAGAAGAATATTTTCAGCCAAGAAGTTCGAATTTCCAAATTCTAGAAAGTACTTTAATGRCTACAAAGTGAGAAAATTTGGAGTGTTCAGCAGTGTATGAGCTATCTATTCAGACTTGGAATCATGGATGTATTCATCTCAAGAAAATATTGTCTGACAAGCACACGGGAGAAAAAACTAGTCCTTAAAAAAAAAAAAAAAAGGCAAAATTCACATTGACTTCACCAGTCAAGATTACGATTATAGTATATTTTTCAGATCTCTGTTTTAGGAAGATTAAAAGACAAAGACTTGTTCAACTTTACTGTTCTTCCCTGGCCACAGTCACCCACCCACTCTCTTCTTCCTCCAGTCACACCCTTTTGCTGAGCCAGAACTGCCCAGTCCTTCCCCAGYGGCTGCAGGTGACATACAGAAAACCAGGGCAGTGAGTGGGATGGAATGCAAATGTGGGCTGTTCTTTGCAGGAGAGTTGCAATAGTGAGGAGGTCACACGAAGCCAGAGAGAGATCTCTTATAAAATATTTCCATGTATAGCCAGGAAAAAAAAAATTATCATAACTAAATAGCACAGCAACTCACATAAAATGTATATACACTAATTAAGGTTACCTTTCCTAAGCTTCCCTGTGATATATCTAAAAACACAACTACTGCCTTTCAAGTTATAAAGTTACTGAAGTTAGATGTTACTGAAAGAGGCAAATCACATTCTGCACTCTTAAAGTGTTGAGAAGATACTTGATTATCTGCATAAATCTGGCATACTTTTCCTGAGCTTAAAAGGATAAAACTTTTCCCCTTCCTTTGAAGTCTTTTTTTTATATAGCATCTTAAAGATTTTTGCATGTCCTTTCCTCCCCCTGCTTTGTAAAAGAACATAAGTATCCTAGGATTGCTGAGTTTAGAACATGTGAATTATAGAGATCTTTAAGTCTTCACAGCAGCTGTTTTTCAAGCGCTGTTCTCAAATCATAAATGATAGAATAAAAGGAAAAAAAAATCGGWGCTCCAGGAAGAAAGTGTATTTGATCTTACAAGACATTTCAGGAAAGCACTTAAGAATCTTCTTAATTAATAAGGATTATTCATTTCTACAGAATGAATGCCTAAACACTTAGCTGGACTAGACTAGAATCTTGGAACTCTGTAATCCTGACATCTTCCCTTCCTGATGGTTCCCATCTTGTAGGAAATTCTGCTGTAACACTCTATCAGAACATAGCATGGACAGATTTTTTTTAATTAGAAAATTGGAAATAAAACAGTTTTCGCTTTCTCACACAAAAAAAAAAAAACAAAAAAAAAACAAAAAAACAAAAACCCACACTAATGTGGGTAATGCCAAGAAATTCATCCTGCCACTGGGCTCAGCACCACTTGTGTCCAGCTATTAAGTCCATTCCATCGTGATGCCAGGGAGGACAAGGGACACCAACACCACCTCAGGTCTCCAGGTTTCTTCTTTGGTGGGCAACAAACTGTTAGTASGGTTGGTGCCTTTTTGTACCTTTCTGGAGCTGACAGTGATTAGCACCTCCATCCTGCCCCACCTTTGCAGGTCATTAGGATTTGTTCACAGTCCTGCCCAGCTGAGTGTCCTGTGAGACTGCAGATAGGTGTGGTGGGGCCTCAATGGACTGCAGCTCTGCAAGCCACCAACACACGGGCTTGTAGAGCCTTTCCTGGTGTGCTTCCCTTCTCGAAACACTACCATCCCATCCTGAGTCTTTCCATTCCTCTGCACTACGTCAGACTTAGGGTTTTCATGTAATGAAGAAAAAACAACATCCTCACAATATTTTTTTCCCAGATGATTGCACAGCACTGCAAAGAAGGGGAAAGGTGAAGAACAGACACGAAATGGAGAGAGGAAGAATATCCAAACTAACCTCAATATCAGATTGCAAAGCTGAGACAGAACTGAAAGGTAATACATGGGGCATGAAGGGTGGAAGATGATGTAGCTGGCAGTAAACACCTGCTGCATGGGTAGCTGGGGACTGGAGATATTTTGCCACCCTACCACAGCTACAGCAACAGGGAGTCTGCTCTAACCTGCATGAACCTCATTTACCTCAAYCATATTTCTTTACCTGACACTTCTGCCTTAGGAGTAAGACACTCTTTTTCCTGTAAAATTGAAGAAAAGAGTTTATCTCCTGTAAGACTGCATTGATAAGCTTGAATGCCCTGATTTTGTACAAGAGAAAAATAACCAAARCATAAAAGCATTACTAAAAGCAATAGCAAGGGTAGTCTTGTAACATCAAAGATTTGCATCTTACTGTGTTGGACCTCAGCCTCCCTCTTTCCTGTTTCCCTAAATGCCAAGATTTTAGCTTTAGCACTTCATTTCTAGCTTGTGAGGGAGGATATGTGGAATGAGCTGCTCTCCCCATACAAATATAGAAGAAAAGAAGGGGTTTTTACTGCTTGTTTTTCCTTTGTCCCATAAATGCAACATGACATTTGTTGGCCTGTTATCAGCAACAGCCCAAATCTCAGGGGTCTTGGAAGCAACTTGAGGAATGTTAGCACTRGGAACAGGTCAGAGGGGCTTCCTGGAGCACAGGCTCGTGGAGAGCCGGCTGTTCTGTGTGCATCTACATTTAGCCTTTTTGCTCGACTTGTGATCTCAAATTCTGGGAGCCAATACATAATAAACCAAAGCAGCTGGAGAAAGCTCTTCCTGGATTGTGCCCAAGTGGAGCAGTTGCATGAAGGATTTCAGCAGCTTCCAAGGAAGAAGTTCAAAGACATCAAGGCATGTGACAACTCTGGCAAACTGCTGCAGTCTCYTTGGTGGAAAATTATGTTGAATATGAACTGTTGGAAAAAGTGTCTCTTTCTCTTACATACAGAAGACAATACAATTTATACCAGTGAGTTTAATCACCGTTTCCTTAGAGAAGCCAGAGCTCCCACTTAGAATATCTTCATTTATCCCATTTCTAGTTAAAAAAAACCCACTAATAATTTGTGTTTATAAAACAATACCAAGAATCTTTGTACAAATTTGGTGCAAATGAGTGCAAACAGGCACAGCTCCACTGTAGTCAGGGTTACTGAACCTGAATGATACGGAAATGTTCACTAGATAGAAAGCAAAAATATTTGCAGAAGCCCACCCTGGAAACTCTACAGACAAATAGGATCAAACTCTTTTCAGCTACACAGCTGGAGATCAGATAACGTTTACTGACAGCAATGCAAGGACTGTGATTTGCAGTGAGGTAACAAAGAATTTGGCCCATGTATTTCTGAGGATATAATTTTTTAAATTCTTTGGCTATGAAAACAAAAGRACCTTTAAACAGGAGTCATACAAAGGAAGTTTTTTAGCATCATTGAATCAAGAAGTCAGACTTCTGCAGATGCAAATTAAAAGTAGCTTCGCTGGAAAGCACGCAGTTGTGCTAATTGACAGCAGCTGAAGATCTGAATAGCTATCTCAGCAATGTTTTTGGAAAGGATAACAGATGTAGTATTTAGAGAAAGACTTTCATCTTCAAGGTGTTTTAATAACTTATTGCTTCTGCCAATATCCCTAAGGTAACCAAACCCCTGGTTGCATTTCCAGTGGTATCTCAGCTTCAAATATGACAAGAAGTTGTTACCAGCCCTGGCAAAAATAAAAATGTATAAATGTATGTATAAATGCACATGAATTCCTCCCTATTCATCAGGAACAGTATTTCCTGGAATATACTTCCAGCATCTAGCCTCCACTAAACTACSTACTCTTTCCTAGAGTTTCATCTTCTCTGGCAAAAATCAAAGAATCGCAGAATGGCCTTGTTTGGAARGGATATATAGACCATTCAATTCCAACCCCCCGCCATGGGCAGGGACACCTTCCACTATCCCAGGTTGCTCAGAGCCCCATCCATCCTGGACTTGAATACTTTCAGGGATGGGGCAGCCACAGCTCTCAGGAGAACCTATTCCAGTGGCTCACAACTTTTACAATAAACTATTTCTTTTGTGTATCTAACTTAATTTTTTCCTCTTTCAGTTTAAAGCCATCACTCCTTGTCCTGKCACTACAGTTCCTGATGAAGAATCCCTCTATGGCTTCCTTTTCAGCCCCTTTAAGATACTGGAAGGAAGGGGTGGCYTTCACTGGGAGAGGACCCTTGACTCCCTCATCGCAAATATTTTATCTGCACTGAGAGTAAGAAGAACTTCGATCTTGCAACACAGATTTTATTTTTAGGATATGGATCCAAAAAAAAAAAAAAAAAAAAAAAATTACTTTCCCCTGCCTGCACTTCAATGACTGCTAATGGTCCATAGCAGCATTCCTTCACAGAAGAGGCTCCTCCTCAGAGCCAGCTCCGCTCTGCCCCCGCTTTCCTCTCTCCTCTCTCTCCCATCCTGCCAGCAATCCTTGCACATGCAAAGACACGATGTGCCTGTTCTCCTGGGAGAAGCTCCACCCTCTACAAGTCACTCTCTCTGTCACTGTTCAAGGTCAAAAGTATTTTCATTTTTTCGGCCTGCCTTTTCCCTCTGCACCTATTTCTAAACTAAACCACAACCACTGGAACTGAAGATCAGTTTTCTGTAGACCAAATGCTATGTGCCCTATGTGCAAAACATGATATTATTGCAGAAAACTGTTTGCAGAACAGAAACACCACCAGGCTCACAAATTATAAGCAAGCTCTTAAAATGCAAATCCAAAAGCCACTTTTGCATTACCTGCAGAGCAAACAAAATATAATTCAAACTTCAATTGGTTATAACTGAACGAGACAAATGTAGGTTATTATTGTACAATGCTGGATTAATGTCTCAATTATGCAATAATATTCTGCATGTGTCTCAACTCCCAGTGATGTAACTATATAAACGTATAAAAAGGTTGTTATTTCTATTAAATAATCAATCCCATAATTAGGCTTACTTTCCCAATTTCTGTTCATTTAAAAGGAAGTAAGCTTTACTGACTTGGGATTAAGACTCTACAGATCCAGCTTGCCTGGTCATGTCATCATCCTAAGAAAATAACAATAACCAGCAGTACTAAGTTCTTTTCCTAAAGGTGTTCACACAGTTTTAGGTGCCTTAAGTAATTACTGAATAAACCCAAAGCAGCAGCAAGGTATTTGTTATACAACAGCCAGTTCCCTTCACCAGTAAGCTTCAACTTGAATTTCAAAGAAAGCCCAAGGTCACAGACAGAACCTGGCTACTTTCTTGCAGCTTTTTTTTTTTGCTGTTTTCTTTCCACATCCAGAGTAAACCCTCTTAATAGGAAATTTTGCAACAATGGTGCTTGCTTTGATCTCTAAAAGAATTTAAGGGGTTAGAGAGCTCAAATACCTTTACTTTGTGCTCAAAAGTTATGAAGGGCTCCTTCGGAAAGCKCCACCAATACAACAAGGACTATGTACATTGTTTGCGATGGCAAGAGGCCTCCTATTCCCTTTTAAGCATATTCTGCTTTTAAAACATACCAGTCAGGTGAAATACCAGAATCTTTTGCCCCAGATCTCACAATGTCACTCCAGAACTTAGAAGTGTGAGTAATCAGCAGTGAACTTGCTATTTTTAAGAGGAGGAATGTAGAGTTGAATAGCRTTTCTCCTCTCACAGAAACAATGTGCAAAAATTCCCAAGATGTTGGAATAACTTGGAGAAGACTCAGAAGACATTTTTCCTACTCTGCTATTGGAGAACAATAATTTGCAACTCCATCAGAAGTTGCCAGTGCCAGCAAGTACCTTTGACACTACAATCTCGGCCTTTGCAGTGATTTCAATGCATTTAAATCTTCACTTTGAAATCATAGCATAATCAGCAAGATTGCTACAAGATAGGTTCTTTTCTCTCACTTAAAAGAAGTGACSACAAGGTAGAACTATGTTTTTGATCTCTTCCAAGAACGATTCTAAAATYTGACTTTCAGCTTGCTCTTCTGTGGAACTGGTCTAAAACCAGAGCCAGATCCTTAGCTCAAATAGGTTCACAGACATCAGTACCTACCTTTGATGACTAGATAAAAAACACCATTTTCATAGAAAAGGAAGAATACAAGATCACARTCAGCAACCACATTATTTTAAGTATCTTGTGCTGGATTATAYTTTATAGGTATGTCCATCATCTGACAGCACAATTTTTGGTGGCCATAAAGAACAGTCTATTTTGAAGAGAAATTCAATAGAATATGTCTTTTCTTGACAAATTAAGTGTCATAAGCGTTATTTTGTAGTAGCTTATCCACTAAAGTAAGAATTTATGGCAGTTTAATTCCCTGAGTTAAAGGGGAGAAAAATGTAAATGATGCTGCAAAGGTAACTAGGCTACCAAGAAGCAGATGGTTTTAATTACYTATTTACAGGATTGTTTATACTGGGAATTTGAAAGAGACACACAGCTTAGAAACAATATTCATTGTGGGAATACTCTGTACATTTTAATTAAGTCAGATTTTAAATGGGAATAAAATTAGATTATTGAATGCTATCCGAACTCAATTTGACACTTCAAAATCGTGTGTGTTTCACACAGAAATATTTTGTAATATCAGATGTGTATCAGGATGCACAAATCCGTACATGCTGAGACTCATCCTTGCTTTTATTCTTCTTGTTTCCTGCTGCTCCAGTCCTGCCAACAGGACAGGCTGTGTGAGGCAGCATCACTGCACAGAAGAAATGGGTTCACATTTGTTTCTGGAACTCCATAGAGTAGTCTGAGGTGAATTTAAACTCTTGTGCTGGACTTCAGTGATCTGAGCCTGATTCTCCTTTCCTGGACATCCTTTCACAGTGTCAGAATCTGAAGCAGCAAGGCACCACCAGCCTCGACCAGGGGAGCACCTGCTGGCCCGGCCCAGCACTAACTTGGGATGAAGTTACGTTGAGCTGATTTGGGAGCTCACACTGCTGCCAATGTGCGAGGACAAGGTTCCACCCAAAAGCATTATTGGCCTCTCTCACCCACCCCCAGATGCTGTCCATCTCCCCACAGTAGGTTGTCCGAACCCCTCCAGGAGTATGAGTCACTAATCTGACACAAAAGTAACTCAGCCAAAAGAAAAAGGGTTTTTGCAGAGCAGCAAGCTCCCCTGAGCCTCAGAAGTAACCAGGGAGAGGGCAGGAACACACAGCCCTGTGCATCCAGGCCTCCCTCCAGCAGATGAAACAAGTTGTTGCACATGAAACTGTAGTGTCACACCAAAATTTGAAAAACAGTTCGAACAACAAGGCCTTTTAGGGCTGCCCAGTGTCTTGATTGAAGTGTGCTTTCCCTCAGATCTTCTGTCCCAGTCATTCCTCACCAGGTGCTTTCATGGTGCAAACATGGACGCACAGTCAACAGCAGCCAAGGTGGCAACAACTAAACCAAAAATCTTGAGACTGCCCAATTTTTGCACATCCCTCAGCATGCTAAATCCCAGGAAAAAGGTGTTCATTTAGAGCACAGCAATCTACACCACCTCTTACACCTCTTTAATTGATCAGTCTAAAATTACACTTTAAGCTGTTTAATGGATGCCAGGCATTATCTACAACTTAGGGCAACAATAAGCACTTTTTTATAATCAAGATCAAACATAAGTAGCATAAACACACTAATAAATCAAGTGAKCAAATTATGTCTGTAAAGAAAATATGCATAAGGAAGGGCTATTCAGCTTCAGTGACTCARTACCAACAAACCCCCTGGGGCAAAGAATAATTACAGTACACTGTCTACAAATGAATAGAATATACAAATGAAGACAAAATTCAAATGTATGGCAGAGACTCTGARGTGCTCCTCAGTCAGAACAAGAGAAGGCGTATAGAAACATTTCACCTATGAGACAGATCAAGAGCAGCAGAAGCCCCACCTCTATGCCTCCCCTGGAAAAACTGAAAATATTYATGACTTCACAGAGAAGAAGCCAAGATATACTATTAGAAAGATAAAATTTCCAGCAATTTCCCTGGCAGTTCGTGGTATAACATGTCCTCCACATATTCTACCTGATATGAAACAATTCCATCAGTCCTCACAACAGTGGTGCACCACCAGAAAGGGATGGCAATAGTTCTTTGGGACTTCACAAGYCTGGATTGAAAAATTTCTCACATCAAGCTACATATTCTGAAASCCATTACATTAAAATCCAGTTACCTCTGGCTGTTGTACCTCAGCAGAATAAATCTAAGATCAGTATCCATGAGTTTTTGTGCCCTTGAAAAWGCTTTGGACACATCTGCATCTCTTCTCTGGGATTGTGTAAAGACCTTGGGAATGAGTCCACTTTTGTTTCTTAAGTGTGGGGAATGACACCACACCTGAGGGTCTACTCACAGATGAGGCTGTTACAACAACCTGGATTAGAGATCACCCACAAATTCTTTACAAAATAGGGGATTTTGATTTCATACATAAGCAATCAAGCAAAATTAAAAGGGAAAAATAAGACTAACGAGCATTTGAAGCTTAGCCTGGTATTTTTCCTATTGCCAGTAAAAGTGATTATAKCAACAAGGGGATTTAATTTTTTTCTTTGTCCCGTAAAGTTTCAGTGATCCAACTTCCTCACATTGATATTAAGGACTGCACAAGGTGCAAAGCCTCAAACTGAGTCCATTCTACATTGTTAAAAGCATGTCATAATTCCATGGAAAACCATRGAATTGCAACAGCATGTGCCAACTGGGGACCTATTCCATGTGAAAGAAATTCTGGCCAAAAAGATGAAAGTGGCAAAATTCCCAYTGCATTCAACAGGATGCCATCCTTGACAGTCTCTATTTTTTCATCAGTGACCAGTTTCTGAGGCTTATCTTTATCTTACTTCTAGATTTCAGGTACAGGTTTACTGTCTCATTTTATTTATAGACATTGGCTCCCTATAAATTTTTTTAATACTTTATCACCCCTGCCATAACCATTTTTTGGCATACTGACTGCAGCCTTCTGGACTATGCTAATCCCTGACAAGACTGAGACACAGACCTAACTAAAATTGTCTGGTACAGCCAACACTGTGCTTAAAATAGTTTCCCATGTTTTTAATCTATTTTTACTGGCTAGGGCAGGATTCAATCTTTCAATTATAAGGTTGTGCCTTAGATTTTATTTTTAAATGTGTTAGAAACTTTTTAAATATCTGTTTTACTGCATGTATTTTCTGGTGTGTGTTAGATAACTTCAAATCAATATAAAATTAAGAGACACGAGTTAGTCTTCAGCAAGCAGAAATACCACATAACTTGCCTTTTCCAGAAGGGTGCCTGATACTGGAAGTCTGATTATCCTCATGCCAAAGCATGATTATCCCTGGAGGACATCCGTTTTTATAATGCACAGTCACCATGCCTCTCCACTATGGTTTACTCTTTCCTTTTTCCCACTAGTCAGTTGCCCACTACCATTTGTGTCCACCTTAAGCTGCTAGAAAAGCCAAAATAATGATAACTATTAAAAAAATAAATACAATTGCTCAAAAGTTTGCGCTAGTTTCTGCTGGCTTTCTGTTCAGCGATGGCAATGGATGAGAGTAAAGAACTGCAGGAATATCTCAGTGTCAATGCAATCAACCTCAGTATTATCTGGAGGATAGAGTATCAAAGTGAAAGAAATTATTCCATTCAAGTCCCTCACTCTTATTTAAAATTGCAGACTCATTCTTTCTCTCTAAATGTCCAGAAACTGTTTGTTTTTAGTCTTCTGGTTACCAAGCAGTATAAATTTTGAATCATTTTATGGAGTTTGTAATTGAATTTTAATGTTTAAAGCTTTTCCCCTGGACATTCTTAAAAGCCTTTCAAGGCAAACACAGGATGAGATCCTGGCAGAGCTTGTGGGAGACCGCCATACCTAAGACCAAGATTACATGTTTTAAATGAGAGTAACAGGACTGGATAGACACAAAGCTTATAATGTCTGATATAACATACCCAAAAAATGGCACTTGCGTCCTGTGACTGGCTTATTACTGGGATGGTGGGAGTGTCTTGTACTGCAGGCCTCTCAGAAGAGAATTTGGACATAAAGCACAAGAAACTGAAACAAGAAATTTGGAGATCTGCTCAGGTGTTTCTTACAGCCTGCAGCAGCAGACAGGGGRAAATAGGAAGTGTCAAATGCACCAGAGCAGTAGCCTGGTCCATCCCACTCTTCCAGGGGTTGTTTGGCCCCTTCACCCAGCCCTACGAATGCACARAAAGGCAACTTTGCAGGCTCCAGCCAAGAAAAGGGCATTTTCCCTGTACCACAGACCCCCTGATTTGCAAGGCATGAGAAGAAAAACATCTGGCCATTATTCCCCACTTGTCCATAGCATTGATCAATGAAATGGTACAAAGGAGGCTCAGTATCCTTTATCATGGATTTCTGGATGAGAAATTGTGTTCTACTGGGATATCACATTAGCCTGACCCTTTGACTAAAGGGTCATTGATTAAATTTCTACTGGAAGTGGAGAAAGCAAGAGTAAAGTTTGAATCGGTATCTCACAGCTGGAAAAACAGCCCTGATAACAAGAAATTGGTTTTTCTACTCTTGGCTGTGCACTTGACTCATGAAGTCACAAAGCTCAAGTTTAAGATATACTGAGGTTTTGACCCGTAGCAAAAGATAAGGTTGGTTATTCTGAACCCTACACACATCATCATCTTCTTTTTACAATAGCTGTCCTTACAACTTAATTTTCAGTTCCTCCTCAAAGCTGAGCAGGTAGTGCCAGCTTCTAAGAACAAGAGTAGCTTAATTCATTGTTAATAAATTAATTTAAGATGCCAGAAGTAGCTCTTAAATATCAAAAATTTCATATGAACTTCTAKCCTATTAGAAGTGTAAAAGCAATTTTCTCTAGAATTGGGGAATCGTGTAGAAGTGATCCATGACTGAAATTATGAGACATCAGTGATATCTACATAAGTAATATGCAGGCAAACAAGCCTACAATTTYCATTAGCAATTTACTAAGACTTTATTAACTTGTAAGTACATACTCCTTAGAAAAACTCCTACATTTCGAACATCTGACAAGCACTGCCTCTAGCATAACACTGCAGCTGGGACCTATGATCAAAAATATCAGCCTAAAGCAGATTGGATCCTAATAATAAAGTTAATGATTAGAAACAATACCAGTTATTGAAACAGACTTTTAGATTAATCACTTTAATATCAAAAAGTCACTTACATGTAGCATATGCATGTGTCAAATATGCCCTTTTYCTGCAGCTACTTCACATCTACAAAAAAGCAGGGCTGCTTCTGCCAGAGAAGTTCAGAAGTTTTTTGCTTTATCACTGTGTGGAGCTGATTGTAATTTAACATCTTTTTAGAATGAAAATTGTCTCTTACAATGAATTATTTCCTGGAGAAAAAAAAGAGCTTTTTCAGAGTCAGGGGAGGGATGGAAAAGTGTTTGTTCCATTTTAGGGACAYCTGATTTTCTCCTCCTGTGTTTTCCATTTTCTTTTTGAAAGACAGGAGAGAGGACTTAAAGAAAACTTTTTAAAACACAATTAAATAAAAATTGGAGTACTTTCTTTAATTATTAAGAAGACAATTATTTAATAGTTTCTCAAAAACTGACAAGAATATTTGCTCTCTGATTTGCAAGTTCTACAGTGCCCCAATGGCTGCTGGGTTACAGCTCAATCAGTGGGGCAGTTATTACTAAATATTCTTGCAGGAAGCATTCRAAAATAGCAACTAGTTTCCATTTACAGTCATGTAAACTTACCTGATTATGGAAGAGGAAAGCTACTCATAGAACACAGATSAACTCCTAAAATACAGCTAATTTCTCTGCTTATTCAAAGCAAAGTAGAAGCTGATGTTAACATTTGTATGCTTTGGAAATGTAAAACATTGCAAACAACTAATGCCAAGTATAAACTTGACAGTATTTGTTACTTAAAAATGAAAGAGTAACTTTTATTTTTTCTTRCATTTCTTTGTGAATCTTCTGTCATTTTTTCAGGCTAACATACTGCTTGTTAAAAAACAGATTGTAGATAAGGAAAAAATTCCCTTTATTTCAACCTTAAAAAAAAAATCTAAACTATATCCTCATGCAAGAGAACTTTTTTCACAGTAGACCAGTAATAGGGACACACATATATACAAAGATCCATTTATTTTACTACCTCTAAAAAAATCTGACGTTCCCAGACTAATGCATGTATAATCATCCTCCCTAGAAAATTAGACTTTAATAGTTTTATTAGTAAACTTAATCTGGAACTGTGGCTTCCAGGCTCTGTCTCTCTCTTTCCCAGTTCTTAATTTTACGCAACGCGATTGACTTATTTTTCTGAATTTTAAGAAATTCTTTAAAGCACCTCCTCAAAAAACAACGGCTCCCCACCAAAAAAAAAAAGGAAAAAGTACTTACTTCCTCATTGGTTTTAATAAATGCAAAACTAAGTTTCTAACAACACACATTTTTAAACCATGYAAGAATAAATACTGTCAGAAGTGAGTGGCAACTCGGGTGCACTGACTTAAAGGTGCCTACATGGAAACATCCCCAGGAACTTGGCTTTAATAACAAGGATTTAATAATTTTTCCCCATTGAAAATCTTGGCCCAGACTTCTCTTAAGTGTCWGTGCAATAGTAGCTATGCACTGATTTCTGCCTGAGCAAAGATCCTTTTAGTCTCCTCTGCAGGCAGGGACTCCATTTCCCTGCTGCTGGAACGCACTTTCACCTTTTTCCATCCATAATTAAAGCTGACTTATCTTACGTGGGCCATTCACCTCTTATTTTAAAAGAGCAGCCTACAAAAACGACTGAGAGGTTCACAGGAAGGAAGCAGTTAAATGATAAAAATGTGAAATGTTATGCAGCAAGCTGTGTACAATTAACTASAATTCAAATATACACCTTGTTCCAATCCAAGCCATTTATCAGATAAAAATAGTCTGCTAGAAGAATGTCATGATTAATGAGGTGAGACTCCAGCTAATTACTGTTTCCTCCAGAAGTAATTAGGTTGGCATTGCTAATCAAGATGAATGAACACTCTGACCCGCTTTTTTAAATGTAAAACTATGAGCTGCAGCAGCAATAACATCATTTAGTTCAGGCAATGTAGTCTTTATTAGGCTTGTAGTTTGATTAAATTCTTTTGTTATACCAGGCTTTCCACACATGAACAGATGAATGCTGTGATGTTCAAAGAGTTTGTCACCCTTAATTAAAGGCTGAATAGGCTTGTTCAATTCACAGGGCAATACACAGGACAGCTCTAAATTGATAGCTTTTAAGTAGGGGATAACTGAGGGAGTCATAGGGTTTGCCCATCTGCAAGAGGATCCCTCCTCCTTCCACAGTTTTCCAACACTGTAGCTGGAAAATTAGTATCAGATATTTTTTGTATTGATTCTATTAGGCAACACTCATTTCATCAGTGCACCTTTTCACACTCAACTGTACAGCTTTACTTTTACAGAGTGAATCTATTATAAGTTAAGAGAAAGCAGTAAATTCAAAAGTATCGGCTAATTTACTGCGCTCTCTCTGACTGGGACTCTTTTGCAAACTAACGAGTCCCAGAACATCTCATGTCCCACCATTTCAGCAGTTCCCATGGTGACTACATCATTTCACTCTGGGAAGGAGGTTGGAAAAGTGACAGACATGCATCTGAATGATGTAAAGCTACAAAATGTTATTAAAGGAGTTAATATGTAGTAGTTTCTTTTTTTTTTTTTTTATCCTGTACTAGCAGATAAAGCACTTCGCTGTAACCAGGACTTATTTCAGGTAAACATTAGGTCCAAATTTTCATCTAAGAATTTTAATTTAAAGCATAAATAAGACCAGGTAAGAAAGCGACCCTCACCCTGCACTTATTGGATGCATTTGCTGTTTGCAAGAAGCACAGCAGGCAAGCAGGGCGGCCTCGGGACGGAACAATGGGGCAGAGGGAAGGAGAGGGGATGGTAGTACAGTAGACCTGGCCTGTTCCATGGTAGCAGGTGCAGGTTTCCTCCCTTACCACAGGATAAGTCCCTACAAGTGTGGCAACACAAAGACATGTCTGAACTTYCTGTCACAGACTTTTCCCTGGACACAGGAACACGCAGCCAGCGAGATGACACCTGGTGCCMAGGGTCCCCAGCCAAACCTTTTTCCATGACATTCCAGTACACAACAGGAGGCACCTGAGCTGAGCAACCTCAGGGCCATCARCACTTTGCCAAGGAGCGACTCATGTGCCTCAGGTGGAAGACAAAGCTTCAGGTCTGAGCCCAGCACACACAGGCCTAGCACAGGAGGCCATTTTCCTCTCCCTCAGCGAAGCTGCACACAGCCATTGCCCGCGGCCCAAACAACACCCACCCCAGCAAGTGGATGGTGCCTGCAGCTTCTCACAACTTGATCACAACACTTGGTAGGAGCAGGGGAGCCCCACCATGAGCAGCACTGCATTGGACAGATGGACAGTGTCCCCCTGAGAGACCCCCCAGGGATGTGGCCTCCCTCACACCCTGCTGGCACAGGGCTGCACGGCACCTTCTTCCTCTGCAGCTTTCTGATTCTGAACAATACAACAAAAATCCTTACCTAGTCAGTAGGAATAGCGCATCTTTCCTTCCTCCACCATCTGGTTGATGTTTCCGCTCGCTAGATTGCGAAATCCTATTTTTAACCTCTTCTGCCTAATGACACTGCAATGCCAGCCGCTGATTGAGGCACGTCTGCCTCCYGCTGCTGCTCCTTCCCTTCACGTGGACCAGGCTCAGCCTCACCCATGGYCTTTCCTGGGAATGGGACAACAGCCCAGCCTTCACAGGTACCAACAATCCCAAACAACCATCAACAGGGGATTTCTAGAGGGAGTATCCAAACCCTGAGAGCTGATTTGGGGGGTGGTGCCTGGGAGAACAGGTGAAAACTTCATTAAAACTTCTCGGTCCTCATTGCTCCCAGCTGAGGCCTCTAACTGCCCTGACCTGCTTCACCTCAAACCTCCAGCCCATCTTACAGGGGTACCTAAGGCCCCCTCAGGAGGTGCAGCACTCAAATCCTGCTGCTTATGTGTCTCTCAACTACAACAATGTCTGTCTATGGTGTAGGTGTATTTACCTTCATATCTATGTGTTACTTTGCTGGGTTTTTTGTTCTCTTTTCTGGAAARTGTTGTGGGTTTTTTTAGAGACAAGATTTCCTCAAATTCGAGCCAAGATGGTGGTATTGCCATTCAATAGCTTTGACTCATTTTTGTTTCACTTACTGAAACAACTTGCTGATTACAGATTCCTGCAATGACGAATTCACTAGGAAACCAGGAAAGCAGAAACACTCATGGTTCCTAAGTGCTCCATTCCCCATTCCTGCACTGCCCCTTCATGGTTGTAGGAAGGATGTTTCATGAACACCCTCTGCCTTGTGACTCTGCCTCCTTTTGGTGCTTGAACAAGAAAGTATACACCTTTAAAAAAGTTATTTAAAATGCAAAGCCAGTAAAATCAGATGTTTCCTATGACTGCACAGCTTGCTTCTCAGGCTGGCATGCTGACCTCACCAACCAYAGAATTATTTAGGTTGGAAAGACCTCTAAGATCATTGACCAACAATCAACYCAGCACCACCTTGTTCACCACTACACCATAACCCTAAGTGCTRCATTCAAATGTCTTTTAAAAACTTCTCTGGGCAGCTGGTTTCAATGGCTTGCCAAAATTTCAGTGAAGAAWTTTTTTCTAATATCAAATCTAAAACTCCCCTGGTACAATTTGAGGCCATTACCTCCCATGCTATCGCCTGTTACTTGGAAGAAGAGACTTATTCCCCTCAGCCTTCTTTTTATAGCCTCCTTTCAGGGACTCATAAAGAGCCCCTCTGAGATTCCTTTCCTCCAGAGTAAACACTCCCAGCTCCCACAAATTCTCATCATAAAACTTGTGCTCCAGACCTGTCCCCATCCTTGTTGACCTACTCTGGAAGACATTCCAGCACCTCAATGTCTTCCTTGCAGTGAGGGACATAAATATGAAGACAGAATTTCAGCTGTGCGTGCTCYGGTTTCCTCACAAGACAGGGAGAGTTGTGAAATAATCGGCTTTAGGTACTCTGCTCCAACCTGTGCTGACTTCACTAGGCAAGGCTAAATATTTCTTTATTAAAGCAGTTGGTTGGTGTRTTCCTGGGTTATCAATTAACTGTGTAGCCCCTAAAAGCAAAGCMTATGTCACTTCTGAGCTGCTACATGGTACTGAAGCACCTCCAGTGACTTATTTATGAAAGTTTTATTGACCTGCCCAAGCTGTAGATACTCATTCACTTTTATTGACACAACCCCTCAATTCCTGCTTTGAGAGYATTGGTTAAGTGACCCAAGTTAAAATAGGTGACTCCAGAGAAGTAMGAAATTCCTAAATTGCCTTTCCCTGGCTACAGCTGTACCACAAAGGTGTTTCCCTTTGTCTCCATACATCATATCCATGCATTCCTCCTCGACGTATTCAGGGTTCTCCAAACTGCCCTACTGCTGCTTGAGCATAATCATTTCCATCTCCCAGCCTGCAGCTGCCACAGCACAGGCATTGCAATAGTGTTTTTCCTTGAGTTCCATCAGATGCATCACTSTGTCTGCTTTTTTCTCTGAGAAACAGTCTCATGTATAGGATCTGTCATATTTTTTTTTTGGGTCTTCCCTTCCCTGTATGCCATCCAGACATTCTCACAGTGAGGTGTGGTGTCCCCTAGAGGGTCTGCCAGGAAACAAACCTGAGTAGACAGGGGATGTTGAGGATGAACTCTCATTTTATGCAAGATCTGACTGGTTGCTTCTTATTTTTTTAAGTATTTTTTATTAGTAGAACTACAAACATCTTTGTTGCCAAAGAYTGATCTCTACTCTAGCAGTGTAAGCAAAACTATTCTTAGCTCCCCTTTTTTATTTTGCTGATAATAGGACCCAAGGGTACTTTAAGAAATACTRAGAGAATTAAAATTTTGGATAGCTAAATGAAAAACTCAAGTGAAAAAATGCAAGTGAAGTAAGAAAAATTAATAAGCCCATGAGGTCACTGCTCGTGTTCAGCTCATGTCAGAAGGCAGGGAACTTGGGAGTCATGCACAAGCCAGCTATCACCCGCCATGGAGAAAGGAGGGTGGAGCCCAGATCCCATCAGTGAGCTCATCTCCATTCTAATCCTACGGTCTCCGTACCTTTGGAGCACAACTCCTGCGGTTTTAGCAGGAACTGAGCTCAGCCCTGCCAGCCAAGGGGCGCAGTGTCAGGAATTTCCAGACGGCTCCTTGGACCAGCCCACCCCCTCCCAGCTGACATTGTTTATAAGTCCCTGGACCCTCTTTGCTTAAAGAGAAATCTAGATCCACCTACTCTCCGCGMTTTCTGAATTGTTGATGTATCACAGAGCTGAACTTGGCCAGCCTGGGATTCTGTCCCACAAAAACTGGCAAACGCACCGGTAACAACTGGTTGGCATGGGTTATGTGTCTGTGGGTGCCTAAATCACAGAGCAAATAAGTAAATCAGTCACATTTCTCAGACCCCAAGTGGATTAACTTGAAATGGARAAATACTTATGCAGTATTCAGGGAGACTCCAGGTTCTCTTCCCCACTGCCAGCCAAAGCAGCAGGTATAATGTTAATTATGTATTGTGCATTGCACGCAGTCTGGTTTGGACAGCAGAGATCAGAGAGAGCTGCTTCTCCTACCTGCATAAGCAGCTAGAAGAGCTTGTCCCCAAGCACAGGTGAGGAAGACCAGCTTTTTAATATAGGCACCGGAGCTGGGTGTACAMAAATGAGCTGGGTGTACAAAGTGGGTACCAGGAACGACACCCTCTTCCCATGTAGTTTTTTGGGCTGGGTTGTTTGTGCGGGATTTTTTTGTTGGATTTTTTTTTTTTTTTGGGTTGGTTTTGGGGTCTTTTTGTTCCGTCCAGCAGTTTTCCAGCCATGGTTCAGAGCTTGTCTTGTTTGTAAAAAGCACAGCCTTGATCCCAGCAAAAATGTTCTTGTGGTTTTTTAAAGCCCCCTGCCTATTGTTCTGCTGCAATGGGTGAGAGAACATGGGCTCACAACTGGGCTTGTCTGCTGCAGGTTTCCTTCAAATGATTGTTTTTAACAAATCTAATTCAGGTTTTGAAAGTCTTGACGTGGGTTTTTCTCCCTGAAAGAGTAAAATAGAAAAAGTCACTGGTGATTTGTKCTTTGGCTGTATTTCAGTGCCAATGCATCATTTAGAGCTGCAGCAGCCATCAATACCCATTCAGCCACTATCACACAGCTTTTCTCTGTCATTCACTGTGTCATTTAGAAAGTGATAAAAATCCCAGCTTAGAGCACTATATTCTTTTGTGGTTCCCTACTTCCAGCAACCTTTTAAGGCACTGGACAAAATTAGCAACAAATTAYTTTATGAATACAAAGTCCTTTTGTTGCCATGTTCTGAGAGTTTGTAATACCGTCAGATTTCGATTWAATTTAACAAAAATTAAGCTGCTCTGTGTGGCTGCTTGCTTAGACAGTGAGGTAATTATATATAATAAGGAGATCTGTTTAACAATCGCTCCTAGTCATGACAACCTCACACCATTGTTGTGCTTAACATGAAGACAGACTGTTATATTGTTTTTTGAATGTGGGAAACCAGCAATAGCAGGGGCACACTATAAGCTTAATACATAGAGCAAGATTTTTAACATTGCCAGCTGCAGTGAATTAATTGTCATTAATCTYTTCTTTTTACAAGGAGCATGGTTTTACACAGGGGTTAAAAAACTGTAAAAAGCTCTTGTATACTGTGCCTTCAGCAAAAATACCATTATGTCTAAATTTTTGTTGACCAAAATAAAAACAACTCTATGGGTGCTGGTTTTTTCTTCTTTTGAAAGGAGGCTACAGCATAAAATAGTCATTGTCCTATCTGTACATCCCACTGAGATATGATGGCAGTAGGAACAACAAACATCCTGGAGGACACATCTTTGCCTCTGAGTCCTGCCCAGCAATTCCCCAGTGCCCTCCTTTGAGCCATCCTGCCATGGGGTAAGATAACTGGAGTATACGTTACTGTGAATTTACAGTGCCAGTGTTTTTTTTATTTGGGCAGAAATAGAGAGTTCAGACACAATATTTCATATGTGGCACAAGCACTTTTGCTCCCTCTGCCTGAGCAGCCCTGAAGGCACAYACCCTGTTTGCCCTGAAGGATGAAAAGGGAGATTTTCAAATAATGAGGTTTTTTCCTGTGTTGGCAAAGTGTCTCGTCCAAGGTTAGAACAAACAGCTCTATTTTGGGATTCTCCTTCATAATTGCGTGGCATTTTAAACTCAGGGAAGCAGCTGGAAAAGAAAATGTCACATTCAGTTCTGTTCAAGACTGAGTTTTGAATCTTGGCTAAGCTTAACCAGCTGATCAAGGAATGTAAGTCAGCTTGCTGGTTTGTGCCTTTGAAAAGGAAATAGCTCCAGCCTAACCATGTACAAAATAAACAGCCATGCTTTTCAAAGGGACAGCACACCAAGCTGTGAAAGGSTCTTCCCACCAGAGCAGGAGGAGAGCTACGAGTGCATTGTCAGGAAGAACTCATTTGGTACCGTGGTCCTTTATGAAACTTTTGAGACACATTTCAAAACTGAGAGTGAAAACAGAGTGGAAACCTCTCATAGGGCAGCAGTAGCCAAGTCGAGCTCCCAAACATCTTGAGTGCAGCTCCCACGCTGGGACTGTGACACAAGCCAGCAGCACAGCTATTTGGCACAGGCAGCATCTCGGAAATCCAAAGGTCCATCTGTGGGAGAAAGTTATTGGGTGAGGAGGTGATAAGGTAGCCAGGAAAAGCACATAAACACCAAGAAAAGCAAAGAACTGCACTTGGGCATGGAGTCACTAGTTATCACTTAGGAAACAGTTTGGCATCACTGTGAAAAGTGCSGTAGGAACGTCAAGCCCATGGTTCAGGAAGGTTGAAAAGGCAAATAGGACACAGRGAACCCTGGGGACAGGAAGAGCAGGGAGAATAGGAAGGAGATTCAGTGTGTTTGTATCTGCTTCAAGGCCCTGTTGTTCCTCTCAAAAATGACACAGCATATATAGAAATACCAGGGCAACAGCCAGATCACAGCTCAGAGCAACATCTGTGTGGGGAACAGAGGCACCCTGGGACTCTCCAGCCTAGAGAAGAGGGAACTTGGTCTTCCATGTGCTGGCAGCTGCCACAAAGGGCAGGAGGGGGACATTTGTGGCTCCTTCTCAGCATTTAAGACCAAAGGACATAAAATAAATTATCTTGCAACAGAATTGGAATGAGCAGAGGAAGCACTTTTCCATGCGGCACATAATTAAGCTCAAATGCAGATAACTCTGGAAGCCAAAAGTATAATATAGTTGAAAACATAATTTGACAAATTCAAGGAGGAAAATCTGTCATGGACTATGGAACACAAAGCCCCAAGTCTCCAGCTCAGAAAGTCACTGAATAACAAGGAGGGGAAAGTTCCATGACACATTAGACTGCTTCCTCCACTCCTTTTTTAATTTCCATAGGAGGCAGAAAGTGTTGTATTGCCTGACACACTACTGCTATCCCAGCGTTCCCAAATCAGCTGCCCAGGCTGCTGTCACCGGACTGTCCTAAGACACGGCTCTATGGCTGCCTGTACCCCACAAAGTCTGTTGGGAAAATTTCCCATCTCCTATTTGTAACTACCCTCCCCATGTTTAGGGTATGCTCTGTGCCTTTTGTATCTCAGCTACACAAAGATTTTTCTATTCCATGAGGAAGGTTGCTCACACTGTTACAGGGAAGAGCAAAGAAGAAATTTCTGTGGGAAAAAGAGGTGCCTTGAAATAAAACCAAATTAAAATCCCTATTAAAAACTCTGACTCATGTTCTGAAGCAACACAAGGGAAAACACAGGAAAAACCAAGTCTATCAAGCCCATGAAAGCAATTCGAGAGTAAAGGCTACCAGGAACGTGACTGCCMGAGCAAAGGAATTGGAGAGATTGATACAATAACACGGCATTTCACTTCATCACAGGAAAGTATCCATTTTCTTGTTGGAGATGTGTTCTGTTAGGGAACCTTGCTCATAGGACAGGAGTGAAATGTCTCAATAAAGCAATGTTCTRAAAGAGACATGTATTTTAGTGTTTTATTGCAGGGTGAAAATTTAAATGTTCTTTATAATGTTATGCATTAATTATTTCCACATGGGTCAAACCAGCTAAAACCATACTTGGATTTTTTCAATCTCTTTTGCAACATTTTTAAGGCTGTATTTTGCATCAGCAAATGGGTTTTTATAGATAACTTGCAATAATTTTTAATAATCAGATTTAGATAGTTAATTTTGAACTTGAAAGTTTGAATAAATAGATTTTTGCCATATATATCTAAAGGACTTTAAAGAGTGGCTACACATTTTAATATCTGTGTTGTGAGTAATCGACCATCGGAGTTGTAACACTGAAACTCACAGAGGAAATGGACTTACCAAACAAAAAACTGTGACAACAGCATTTAGTCAACATTTTGCACAAGATTCTACAGAGAGACAACAGAGCATTGTAYTTCCGGTTTTGTTTGCCTATGGCTTCTAGTCACAATGGCCGCAAGGCAAAGGAATAATTGGGAAGGGACCTTGTTATGGAGCTTGCTGTGCATACATAAACTCAACTTGCCCTGGAGAATTCCAGTCAAAAGACATGTGGATGTTAGGTAAGAAATGTGAATATGTCACATGAGTGAGTAAATACATTGGGGTATTAACCCAGCAAAGCCCTCCCTCCTGMTGTTCAAGCCCTGCAGGACATAAGCAATTATTAGATCATATAGATTGTATTGCAGAATGGAATAAAATACTAGTTTGAAAAGCTTGTTCAGAGTCACATCCTAAATTAAGTAGAAAGGAAGATTCCTGTCTAAATGTTRCAGACGTTTGGGGGTGGCAGCCAGTTTGCCTCAGGTTTTAGTCCTATTTTCTCCTAGAGCACATTGAACTCATCATCTTCTCATTGAGCAAGCTTTAGCAGCAAGCAACTGTGAATAAACTAACTCCAGAAAAGTCTGCATGGAGAGGAGGAAAAATTCAGTACTCTCCTCCAGAGAGCAGAGCTATCCATGAGAAAAGTAAAAGTAATCTAATCTTTCTCAAAAACAAACAAGCAAAAATCCTCCTCTTTTCTCTGATCATAGCRATCATTATACAATCACCTTTGGATGCAAAGTTGGCATGGAAAATTCCAGTCCAAGTGACGAAAGTGTGAGAAAGTTTGAGACATGAGACAAGGAAGCTATAGAAGAAACCAGGTTTTCAAGTCTACCTCAGGCAGATGCAGTCTTCTCACTGAAGGGTGTGAAACTAAGAAAGAAGCACAATGTGCCCAAGGTGAAAAGTGTTTCTTTTCCCTATTCAGGATTTTTGCTCCCCTGTTCTTGTGCACAGTGCTCAGGGTGTGCCAGTGCACCCTCTCTGACAAAAACTGCTGTGCCTACCCACCTGTCCAAAAATATTCGCATTTTACAATTGCAGGGTCTTATAATAGGTGTAATCAACATTTTGATAGATTAAACTGAAAATGTCCTCTGGCCAGCTTTTCTCAAGGGCAGATAGTGATAGGACAGGGGGAATGGTTTTAAATTAAAAGAGAGATTTAGATTAGATGTTAGGAAGAAATGCTTTACTCAGAGTGTAGGGAGGCACTGGAAGAGATTACCCAGAGAAGATCCACAGAGAACCTATGGATGCCCCACCCCTGGAAGTGTTCAAGGAAAGGTTGGATGGAGGTCTGAGCAACGTGGTCTGGTGGCAGGTGGTTGGAATGAGATGACCTTAAAGGTCTCTTCCAACCCAAACTATCCTGGGATTCTGTAATTCTATGATTTTTAACTCTGCTCTTCTCTGTCCTTTTGAAAATACCAGTTCTGCTCTTACACTGCCCAGAGACCTAAGGGAGCATCTGGAAGGTTTTCTATTTAGAATTTATTCTATATTGCTGTTTCACACTTTTTTTGCTCTCCTTGGACAGACTCAACAGGCTTAAAGGCAGCAGAARCACTCTTTCTAAAATTATAAATGATAGGTAACTATGGTCTCCACAAACTCTCTGTTGGGTCTTCTCTGATGTAGTCATGAACTGAATGGTATTGTCATCCCCTCTGAAAACCTTGCTATAGAAGAGCATTTTCCTGATAAGCTTTTTCCTGAATAAAAGAAGAAAATTGCATATTCCTGGTCATGTTACAGTRAGGACAAAACACAGACTAATAGTAGAGTTTCACAATGTTGATGTTGTCTTCCTGCTTGTATTTCTCATATTTCCTCAGTATCTCTCATTACATGAGTGACCTGTTTTTTTTTTTTTTTTAGGTTGAATGTTTTCATAATTCCCCTTCACTATTTGCTTCTTTAAATTTGTTAGGTATTGCTCTGAGACAAAAAGTAAGCAGGAAATTTTGTGAAGCATCTTTTTATCTATTTCTGTAAAATGTAGTTCRAAAAGTAGAGCTTGTGCCCTCTTTAGATAGACTCAGAGAAATGATATTGTGCATTTATAAACTGCAAAGTTTGTCACTAAGCTTGTGTAACCTGCTACCAGCACTCAATACACTAYCTTAAACACAAAGGGTCAAGAATGTAGGCACCTATCTCAAAATCTATAGGCACCTGAATCAAAATCTAATCACTTTTCCTGTTCTACCAGGGCTCCTTACTGTCTGAGTGCTTGTAAGCAAAGCATCTTCCTTATGCACCACTGGCATTAAAAGTCCTTCAAGCAAAAATTAGGTTCTCCATTAAAAACATAATGCATTGAATTGGCATGGGGGACATAAATAAAGTTTAGCAAAATCCTCTTCCTGAAGCAAAAGAGCATCTAGGTCAGTTATTGCTACTGTTTCTCTACAGTGTTAATGAGAGAAAATGCAATAATTTTTTGTCACTTGGAATATGACTCAGAACAGGAGACAGATGATCTAGTGATTAGGAAAGGGGAGGTTTTGTTAATTTAATTAAGGAGTCACTTAATGAATTAAAATGAATTAAGTATCTAAGCATGCAAAAAGTTTAGCAACACTGTGTTTATACTTCAAAAGCAGCCTGGGTTAAGGTTATTTCTCCTTAAGAGGTGACATCTCAGCTTTGCAGATGGAGAGAGGACTTTGAGTTCTAGAGATATTAGTCACTGTCAGTAATATCACCACTAGACAGYAAAGAAAGTATATTTTTGGGATATAATGTTACTGCTACATAGGAACARCAGTTCCATAACTGAGGTACGTTTGTTAATTTTTATGAAAAATATTGACAGGAAAGACAAKCTTTTTCCATTTTTTTTTTCTAAAATATGCTTTTGTCCAAAATTTCAAACCATAAAGGTTTGAACATGTACAAGATGAAACACTGAAGCTGAAAATAGCATATGCAGTTTTTTAGCCAAATATTTCATCAGGCTGGATACTTAATAGCTATTATTAAAAAGTTTTAAAGTTTAGCTGTACTTTGGAAAGAAGATGTTTCTTTTTAAAGAAAAAACAAACCAAACACTTGCTTAAGAAAATATTTTTTGTTGAGAAAACCAAAACAGTAACAGATTTAAGTATTGGTGCATGATACAGGATTGAAAACAGACGTTTCCCCTAGGAATGTCCATTTCATCAAATTTTCCGCTTTGACCAAGCTGTTATTTTTCTACACACAAAGTGGGGGAAGAGTTTCATGACCATTTTTCTATAATAAAATAGAAACCTTTATTATAATTATAATAACCTCCATTATAATTTCTTACTCTTCATATTATGCCCAGCTTTGAGATGGGTTACAGAGCTGCTGGTTGCCCTCACCCCATCAGGTTTAGGCACCTGCCTGTTGTTRGGAATCACAAAATGGTTTGTGTTGGAAAGGGCCTTAAAGATCATCCAGTTCCACCCCTCTGCCTTGGGGAGGGACACCTCCCACTATCCCAGATTGCTCAGAGCCCCATCCATCCTGGCCTTGAAGATTTCCAGGGATGGGGCAGCCGCAGCTTCTCTGTGCCAGGGTCTCACCACCCTCACAGCAGAAAATTTCTTCCTAATAGCTAATCTAAACTTCCTCTCTGCCAGTCTGAAGCTGTTCCCTCCTGCCTTCTTACTCCAGGGCCTAGGAAATAGTCTCTCTCCATCCTTCTTGTCAGCTCCTTCAGGCACTGCAAGGCCACAGTGAGGTCACCCCAAAGCCTTCTCTTCTCCAGGTGAACAATCCCAACTCTCTCAGCCTTTCCTCCCAGCAGAGCTGCTCCATCCCTCTGATCCCCTCGGTGTCCCTGCTCTGGACTGGCTCCAGCAGCTCYCTGTCCTTGCTGTGCTGGGTCCAGGGCTGGATGCAGCCCTGCAGGGGGGGCTCAGCAGAGCAGAGGGGCAGAATCCCCCCCTCTCCTGSTGCCCACGGGGCTCTGGGTCCCAGGGCACACAGACAGAGCTCTCACCCACAGCACCCCCAAGTCCTCCTCCCAGGSCTGCTCCATCTACTCATCCCCAGCCTGGATTGATAACAAAAAGGCTTCACTTGGAGCTTATTTATGATTTGCTGGTTTTRAAGCAGGTTCTCTTCCACCCCAGTTTGATACAAGCGATTGTTTCCTTCACACATTTATTAGCGAGCAGATGCCTTCAGCTCTTCTGCAAGAATAAAACCTTCAGTCAACTCCTAACTCCATTTGGTCATTTAAAATGCCACTCACTCCAGAGAGGCAGGTTCTAGACTGCTTCTCCTCCCCTCACTGTGCTTTTCCAAAGATGTTGAAAGAAAGCTGTTCCATGAGGGGAATCATCTGATTTTTTCCTGTCATCCCTTGCAGTGCTGTGTAGCAGTAGAAGAGGTGGCTGGAGATCCTTGGGCACCAAGTATGCCTGGTTCAGACTGGGATGTCTCAGTCCTAGGAGGACTCAACAATGGGGTCATTCCTTTGTCATGGCAGAASCTCAGCCAGGCTGCAGCGGGGACAGGAGGAGGGAGCAAAAGAGAAAAGACAGGGGAGCAGGGAAGTTGAAAAGAAGAACCTATATGCTAGCCAGAAACTGCAGGAAAAGGCAGGCTTGTGCCTGGCAATCTATTTTTAAATTGGCTGACAAGGATCCAATGTGTTGTTTGGGTAAGGATGCTGTGCCGGCTCATAAGCAGAGCCAGTCGYGGGAGGGGAGAACAGTGCAAATCCCCAGCTTTTGCTTCTGCTCTTCTCTTCTGCTCAGACTCCCAAGCAGCAACACTGATCTCCAGCTGCTGCACTGGGCTGAAGTGTCAGGTACAAGAGCTTCAACTGATCTGAATCTGCCATTCTCCAGGGATTTTTGGTGGCTGAACCCAAGCTGAAGACCTGGCCCTTTGTTATAAAAACTATTGTGCTCTGCTAGCAATAAGGGGAGGGAAGATATCCRAAGAAGAGGGAGGGCTGTGAGGGGATGTCAAGCGAACCAGGCTGCCTAACATCTCTGGAGCTGTGCCACAGGCTCCCCATTGTGCCAGAATTTGTCTTTTAATTTGTTATCCATCATGGAGYGGGCTTTGGCAAATCACCTTCCCTTTGTGCCTCTCTTTATCCACATCTGAACGGAAAAATGATAAACATTATTTAGTTTACAGATCAAAGGACACCTGCAGCTTTTAGCAGCCCTCTTGATTTGGAAGTCTTTCACTTGTTCCTTTGTCACACTCACAGGGATGAAGAGAGCTGAGGTACTCTGAGGCAYCGAAGGCACTGCAGCATTTGTGTGTGCTGCTTGTGATGGGTGTGCAGTGGAGCAGCCACAGCTMCACCTGGGAAGATGGACTCAGAGACAGCAGCACTCTGGTTCCAGCTATTGCTCCTTACTGYGCCAACAGAGGCTGTGCTTGGCATATTTCAATATTTTACAATTATTACAATATTAATYGCAAATATAATTGGTATAATACAATATTTTACACAATAAGCCTCAGTAGTTCCTAGGAATATTGTCCACTTTGATAAATGAGTGTCTCCAGTCCTTCCCAGGAGTCTTTCATTGAAAACAAGATCACTCTTCCTGACCTCAGCAACTGAGGTGAATCTCAACAGGAATTTGTGCCAGGGATGCCTTTGGCTCACAATTTCACTACCCATGTCCTACTCAGAAATCACTGTCTGTTGTTGAAGCCTGTAAAAATGAAAGATCTTCAACCTTATTGGAACAGTTGTACCAGGTTCATTCATACCAGGTCCATTTTGTTATGCCTGAAGTGGAGATTCACCATGGAAGAGCTGACAGACGGATGGAAGGGAAATAGGACACACAGCTTTATCATGGTCCTTTCCACACAAACACCAGMCCAAGGCTGCACCTGTGCTCACATAAGCGTACCTGATAGTCAGGTACACTGCAGATGTCTCCTTTGATGATAAGTCTCAAATTAAYTATTTACCTGCAAAGGAAAATACTGGGACTTTATCTTTTGCTTCATGCATACTTTTTTTCTATTTTTCTTGTTGCCTCCATCTTTCATTCCTTTACTGTTATTCTTTCCTTTTACAAGCCTGTTTTAAACCCCATTCCTCAGCCATTCAATTTATTAYCTCCTTTTTCTTTTCTTTTTGCGCTCCAGCCATGGACAACTTGGAAAAAGYCGTTCTTGGACAAGTCATTCTCTTACTGYCCAGCTACCCATCAGAGAAGACCTGACTTTGGCACACTGCAGTGTTTMATGTTTGGGTGGCCAGGAAGCAGCAGAGCAGCCACCACCACCACTTACCGTCCAACCCAGCCAGAGGCTGTTCCCCAAAAGCCCAGCCTTGATCTCATTTTGGATCCCAGTCTCCCACCATTGCCTTCCAGCTTGTTGGGTCCCATGGCCATGTCAATAGCTGGGTCAAGAAATGCCCTGGCTGAAAATCAAGTGCCCTCAAAAGTTGACTTTTGGGGGTCAGGCTGCCTCTGCTCAGGTTTGGGACTGAATCAAGACTGGGAATCTCCCAACCATGTTTGTCTGGTGGGCTCTTACTGATGGGAAATGGTGACTGGCACAACTGGAGTCTTTCCTGTACATTGTTCATGTTTGCCAGGAGATCTGGGAGAGAACATCTTAGTTTTGCTGCTGTATTTCACTGGAAAAGCCCTAATTCTGCACCATCTGGTGTGTAGTGGCCTTTACAGTGTCTATAAAGTACGAGACCACAGCTTCAACCTCTTAAACCATGACCCTTCAAGATGAAGGACTGTTGTGTTAGAACACATGTTGAATTGCTGAAACTTAAAAAAGAAACCCAACCAAAACTTTAAAATATTATTGTTATATTTTTATTGTATTATTTTATTATTCCAACTATAAAGTGACAAAATGAGCTTAATTTAGTAGTCGGAGCAGTGTTATTATTGAAACTAAACSACTGTTACTGCTTATCATTTACAGAGTGGATATTTAATAGATCAAGATTGCAAACTTACCTTATGGAAAATTCAGGGCTGTGGAGAGGAGCTGAAAATATTTCCAAATCAGAGCAAAATTTTGTGACTTTGAAGATCAGCAATGGATTAAAATTTGCTTTCAATTTGATTTAGAACAATGAACATATTTCCAATAGTTCATTTGGAGAATGTTTATCCATCTCATTTGAGCTTCTGTTATGCTAAATATGCTGTGTTAGCTGGTATATTTAATATGAAACATGTTAAAGATACTTTAATATAGAAAGAAAATGAAATTAAAACATGATAAAGTCAAAACAATTTTATCTTATATCAAAACAAAATGTTTTGATGTTATTAAAATAAATCAAGAAAGTAAAAATGAAATGTTTTGACTTTTCCTTGTTAAAAATATTTGTCAGAATTGACACTTTCTTGCAAAACATTTGGATTTTGACAAACAGAATTCTTTTTTACAGAAGAATTGTTTTGCTGAGTTCTAATTAAAAACTGGTTAACTCACAGATCTCAAAAAATAGTTGTCAGTGGTGRATTATTACTGTGAGTCAACTGTATGATGAAAGGGATTAGTTCAGAGGCCAGAGCTATTTGATATTCTAGTCTGTGATCTTTAAATTAATACAAAAACTCTTCTGAAAAATTTCTAGGCACTAAGGGGCTTGGCAGAGTGGCCAGAGCCATCACAGCGTGATGGGATCACTTTGTGACTCAAATACCAAGTGTTTTAAGYCAGGAAAATCCAGACATTGCCCCCACAAACCACTCTGCCTTATCAGGACAGGATTGGGGAGTTTGAATGGGTAAATAACAATAAATGAAAGCAGGGCAGAAAAAAAGCAGGAGACTGAGAAGGAACAATAGAGGAAGGTGCTGTCCTGCTCTGGTATCAACAACATAAAACTGTGAGAGTGGAAAAATACACTGGGGAAAGGATATGTCAAGCTAGAGCCCATTGTTGTTTTGCCCATTAAAGACTGAAAAGTGATGAGGGAAAAAGAGGAATAAAGGTCATTGGGGTTTCTTTTAAGGACAGAGTTATATAAAGGAGTTTAAAGTAAAGTCAGAGGAAAAATGAAGCAACTTCTTTTACTGGTCAATCTGACTGACCATAGAAACGTGGTGAACTCATAAATTCAGGATGCCTTTAAATCAAAACTTTATTGAAGGCACAAGTTATTTTGGTTCAGCCCAGAAGAAGGGGAWARATYATCTGACCTGAGTTACAGAAAAGARCAAGTGTTTTTTTAAATATCTGCTACATTTATAATCTATGGGAGTCTRCACATTAATTATTTGCACATGGTGAGTAGTGTGAAGATAATCAGAATTTTTTAACTGAATCAAATTATGCTAAAAATCAGGAATTCATCATCAACAGTGTCAACAGTTGTTGAAGGTGAATGTTTGGATTAAACTGTCCTGGGTATTGTTTCACAAAAGTATTTCTAATTCAAATTTTGGTACTAAATCTAATGAGACTGAGCTTTTAATCTTCTATTCTTTTAGCAGGAGAAAAAGAGAGCTGATCTAGAATCACTGCCCAGGTGRCAGGGAGACTCACACAGATGCAAGAGGGATACCTGCTTTCCTTCCTGATTCAAGGCTTCCTCAGTGCCTCATGYATTGCCCAAGACCTCAGGATATTTTCAGCAAACAGACAATTTCTKTAGAAACATTTCACTCACAGTGAGCAGCATTTCATCAGGAAACAAATTAAAATMTTGATCAATATAATATCTGTGTTTAATTCCTGCTCATGCTACAAAACTCTGTGCAGAGCTAGGTATGCAATTTATATTTCTATTATGTTCTTCTCTACCTGTAAAATGGGAATCTGACCTTCTTCTCCGTTTATTTCCATTGTAAGGCTCTTGGATGGGAAACTGTCTCTCTCCCTCTGTGTGTATATTTACACACAAAGTAAGGAACATATCAGCTCATTTGTAATACAGATAATGCTTGTCCTTCTACTGCTCTATTTAAAAAAAATAAAGCCAACAGTTAGGAAGTGCAAGTCAGAGATTTTATCTGACATCCATGACTTGAATATTCTGTATATAAATAAAATATTTAATTATTTGAAGGAATGAATTTATTGTACGCCATGTGTTTCTTTGCAGAACAATATGACAGTRAGATAACATTTTGCAATTTCAGATCATTTCCCATGGCAAGGAAATTATATTTGCCAGCCAGCTAGTTTCTTTTACTCCATTTAATGCACACATTATGGATACTGGTTCGGACTGATGTTTTCACTAGAACATTGTCGACAAGTCTAATAACTGATACAATGATAGAAAATTGTGTATCAGCTTCTGGTATTTTCAGCCTATATTTATAGATATGTTTACGTTGTATTTATTTTGTGAGTTATACAGAATCGTATYTCCCATTTTTTTCTCAAAGGCAAATTGATTATTTGCAGCAAACCTCTGGTTTAATCTTGCCACTCTATTCAATGTCTCCTCCCCCTCATCTTGGGTGCTCTCTTTTATTTCATATCCCTGTTTTTAAGCCCTCTCCTGAGTCCCATGTCAGTGCACCCTTTAATTAATCCCTTTTTTCAATTATCTGTCCCATAACCCTTTCCTCCATGGTGATAGCTCCTTCTCCTCATCTTTCTCCTCCATGGTGGTAGCTCCTTCTCCCATCAGGGAGACACACTCTTCTTTCTGATCCCTGCAAATGAAGACCCCTTATTTCAATATATGAATATCCCTTRATATTATTATCTGTGATATATTAAGAAATGACTGGATGTGGCACCCAGTGCTCTGGTTTAGTTGACAAGGTTGTGTTTGCYTAAAGTTTGGACTCTATGATCTTGGAGGTCTTATCCAACCTTAATGATTCAGTGATTCCACGATTTTACKCTTCCCCCTATACAACACCACCTCAGACAACTCCTCTGTTTTAACCACAAGCATTAGTATTCACATAGATCAAGAGTAGAGTAAAACATTTGCTTGCTCTAGTGCATAAGATAAGAAAATAGTTTTTCTTTGTTGTGCAGAATTATTACATGCAATTTGATTCGTTTTCTTTGGCTTAGTCTGTTTCTGAAATCTTGCTAGCAGTCAGCAACTGCAATGAGGGACTGCACCTTTTGGGTCAGAGTTAGAATCACAAAGCCATTAAAGTGCAAAAAGACCTCYAAGATCATGGGGTCYRACTTCTGACTGAGCACCCCCTTCCCAACTGAACTGTGCCACGCAGTGGTTTTTTGCCCACTTCCAGGGATGGTGACTCTACCACTTCCCCAGGCAGCCCATGCCGGTGCTTCACAACCCTTTTGGTGAAGAAATTCTTCCTGATGTCCAGCTTGAACCTGTTCTGGTGCAGTTGGAAGCCATTTGCTCTTGTCCTGTGGCTGACTGCCTTGGAGGAGTTGCGAGTCATCRTGCATCCCTAGGACACCAGGGAAAAGCTTTTGTTTCCTGGAYAGCTCTACCAGTCTGGCACCTGCACGACAACGTAACTTGCAGAGGTGGGTGAATYAAGTCAGCCCTGCTTTACGTAGAGGAAGCCTGAGGGAGCAGCAAGACAATTTAGTGCAGATAAAACACTGCCACTGGCTCGGTACCAAAATTGCTAAATCAGGACAAGCATGCTGGGACAACCAGGGACCCACTGCTCCTTCTGTAGTTTTTAAACACAACCTGCTGCATAATCCAAAGGAGTAAAGACCAGCCAGTAGACCTGTAGATATCATTTTTCCAAACTTGAAAATAAGTTTTGCCTTCAAAGCTTCACTGAACTTTGTAACAAGAGCCAAGGGAGCCCAGTGAATCCATGTGCAGAGGCTGGATCAACAATATGGCTTGGAGCCACTCGGGAGTTCTCACATTGTCACCACAGCCCAGCAAAAAGTGGGGCAGCAGCTGCTCACAAGCTGAAGCTTCAGCCTGATTTTCAGAGAGCATCTTAAGTATTTAAAAGGTCAAATAAAAGAGCTTTTTGTGTCTCACTCTCTCCACAGTCTTTTCTTGTTATTACACTGATAAAATCTGGGGAGGACATGCCGCTGTTTTTATAGTGCGACAGGATTGGCAAAGCCCCACTTTAGAGAAGTGTAGGTTGTAGCACGCATGACTAACGATTAATGATGCTCATTAAAAAATGAAGTTCTGATGAAATTCATTAATGCTTGGCTTGAGTCTTGCTAACAGTTACGCAACATTAAGAGCAAGGCAATTACAGATCTTGGCTGCAACTCATTGAGAGATAAAAGAATACACTTTTCCTGTTTAACTCAATGTGTGACATGCCACACTACGAAAAGGAGCTGTCTTGAAAAAGCTTCTCCAACAATAAGACACAGCCTGCAGCTCCATTGCCACCTGTGGGTAAGTGCTGGAGTCTGTMCTCCTGCTCTGTGTCCCAGGGCACAGGGGGAAAAGGTATGCACAGAAAAGAAGGATGAAAAGTAAAAGCCATGCTTTCAATTGCCCTGGCCAGCCAGAAAGTCGTTTAAAGGCATTGCACCTTTGGCCTCTCAGGTGAGCACTATTACTATTTTTACTTCAATAATTTTATATGTTSATCCTTTCACAGTCCTGAAGATCTAAAATGAGCAACTTTGTTCTAAACAGTACAGCAAGAGAGCAGGATGAGGTAAACTGCAAGGAATGGGAAGAGAATAGATCTAGATATACTTCTTATATCTATTAACAATGTTTACAATGTGCTAAATATGTTCACCTAAAATCCTATATACATCATAAATAAGCCAAATCAGCTTTGTATTGTTATTAAGGTTAAATGTCCTATTTTGAATTCACTCAGGAAGACTCCTAGGAATGCACACTGTAGAGAGCTAACACTTAAATATGATGGACACTTGAATGCACTATACATGCCATTGTTTTCCCTCCTCTTCTTTTGTCTGTACTTGGCATTTTACCTCAAGAAGAATTAATAATCTATTCAGGACCATATTTTCTCGGGTAGCCTCAAAAGACCTCTTTATTACTTCCCATGGACAACTTCTGTCTCAGGTCAGAGTTTACTCTGAATTTTCTGGCCAAGCTGTGAATTAAGGATTTTTACTCAGGGAAGAAAGATTCCAGGTTACCTTGGATAAATTCATCAGCAAAATATTTCTTTTYAGCTGCATTGTAAATCCCAGAGAGTGGTATGCATTTGGACATAAATCAAAAACTCTCAAGTATTCTGTATCAAAAGTTTTCAAACCTGGGGAAAGCAAAATCATCACAGTATATGCTAACRTAGTGCAGTTAGAAACCAACTTTATTGTTGCAGTTTGAAATTATTTACACAATATAAATCTCTTTGAAAGGTACATTACTTCATTTAATCAGTGGTAGAAGGCCTTAGAATAGTTTCAATCACATTTAGCTCAAAAGAAATACAATTCACTCCAAYGGATAAATGATGCACCTAAACGCCACAAGATACAAGGGACATGGGGACTCTTTTRAGGGATGACAGTGCTAGAGAATGACAAAGGCTCTTTTATAAATTGAGCTTAGTTTACTCACAGGACACAAGTGGACTAATGTTTAAAAGAACACTGAAAAAATATGCAGTAACAAAGAAAATGACACAAAATGGAATATATTCCTAATTTGCTGTGGCCCTGTGTCTGCAAGTGTTCAAAGGGTTTTGGATGAAGAGGCATAGACAGAACCGATGGCTCTAACTTGAAGTCACACCTTAGAAAGATTGGGTACATTCTCAGTGCTGAGACTATTCAAAGCACTTGTGTACAAAGCAGCAACTTTAACTACCACACAGAGATACCAAATGGCAACTTGCTGCAAAAAAAAAAAAAAATATTTCACACACTGAAGACTGGACACTTATTTTCTGATAACACTTAAGAATACTACCAAAAACTTAGAAACATATACTTTTTTTCTGGTTTACACTGTATTTTATGGCATTTTATATGATACTTTTCATGTTTCTCTTCCAAGGTCTCCATCTTGTGTTTTGCATGGGTCTCCATGTAGGAAAACAATACCAAAACCAATTAACAGAGGAAAAACACAGTTGCAATGCCACAAAAATAGGCTGGTGCAGGACCTAAAGTTATTTCAGCATTTTGTGTCAATTTTGCTAGATTTCAAGTAATGTGCTTTTCTTTCCTCTTCATTGCCATGAAGTTTCCCTCTTTGTCATCTCTCTATAAAAATCAAATCAAAGATATCTGGAAATCAATGAACTAAATTCCACACCACAKGGAAACCGTGATAGCAGCTTGACAACTTCAGAAAGCTGCAGAAACAGTTTGAAACCTTGAACAAAAAAATTTGGTTTATCTGGTGAAGTCTGCCATCTAAGATCTCAGTGGTCTTCAGGGCCATCCCAGACATTTCCCAATAGTAATAAACCTATTATTAAAGAATTTGGTGCAGATCACYACCTACACTATTAAATACAGAGAACACCCAACACATAATGCGTAACAAACCGATCAGCTACAAAGGTGCTTTCTTGTTTATAAACCATTTTTTGAACAGTCTCCTCCACCTCTCCCCAGGCTGACTGGTTCCCTAATTGCACAATCTCTACAGATCAGACCAACTGCAAAAAATCACTTAAAAATAAGCAAATCAAACAATGCCTTTCCCAGGGTCTGAGCCCTTCACTTGGGTGAAGCACCTCCTTTGAATCAGCCTGTGCAAACATTTCACACATTTTCCTTCCCATGAAGGTCTCTAAGAAACAAAGTCTGGTCTAATCCAACACATTCCATCTGGRATGGTGTGCTTTCTCACTGTTGAGAACCCCTTTCAAAAATATCCTGTGTTTGGCTAACAGAACATCTACCTTGCACAAGATCAAAAGTCTTGGCTTTTCCTATCTTTCACAACTATTGGAAACAATCAGTTTGCCAACTGCAGCCATAAAGAGAAAGGAAAAATCATCTGTAAGACTGTTCCACATGAGCCCTGCATTTCCTTTAAAGTCTGAAAAAATGCCTTCTACTCCACTACCATGATTCAAACCTGGTATGGAAGATGACAGGAGATTGTTGCCAATTTCAGCAGCTCAGCAATCTTGGAACACAACAAATTATGCAAAACATGAAAACAAGGAACGCACAGTCACCTCAAACACAGACAGRTCAGACATGGTCAACCTCCACTGCAAACTACAGGAAGGACTGCCCCAAACAAGAGATTACAGTGCCACTGGGGTTTAGAACAAAGTTTTATTTAATCAAGAAGTTACCCAATTTTAAGATTTTGTTTGGTATGAGTAACAATAGAGTATTTGTAAGCTTTAGTCAGCTAYCAAAGGCTTTGAAAAAATCTGAACTTCTATCCTGAAACAAACTTTGCCCTTTATAATTTGCTCTTGTCTTTAAACCATGAGAGTAAACAAGCATATCCAATACCTTACCACACCAAAAACTTGAGTTTTCACATGAATTACTTCCTTTTACTTAAATTTACCAAGGCCATTCCTCCTCTTGACTAGTACTTCTTGGATAAACTCACTTCACAGGACCTTGGTAACCCAATGTGTCACCACAGTAAGGCTGACAGGTTGTACAAACTGCACCAATATCAATTGGTCTGATGGAGAACAAGATTTGCACACCAGAATTTTCCAGCAGTGTTGTTAAACACACCAGTGAGAAGAATAAACTAACAGCTTGAAGGACACCATGGAGTTCAAAACAGACAATGAAAGGCAACAGTGATGAAAKATAGTCAGGGAAAAAACTGTGCTTCCTTATGTCTGTGTTTCCAAGGTTAAAGGCCTCTTTAGAAAGGGACTTTTTACACAAAAAAAAAAAAAATTCTGATGAGAAGTCATGTACTGACAAAGAAGAATATAATTTTAGTCCAAAAGGAAAAAGTGATGGCCACGTAAGGAAAGGAAGATTATATATTCATGTTTACCCTAAAAGAAGTAGGGTTGTGGGCACAAGGAGGAGGGGGAGGTAATCGCACACAGGGGAAATACCTCAGCTATAAGTCTTAAATACTCAAAAGGGGTACCAATAATTCTAGTATTGAAGTAAATTAATTGACAGAACTATTTGAGTGATCTGGGCATTCAGTATAAGCATTTACAAGTTATCAACTAACCCTACTATAAGGCTGTGTCCACCAAAAGCATTTGAGGGACTCCGCTCACAACTATTTCAATCGGTGCTCCCATGAGAGCACACACTTCAGGAGTGCATCAACCCAACACCCTTAGTTTGGAACTCACCAGCATTCAAGAATGTATAGGAAATTTTTGGAAGTTTAAATAAACAATTTCCCTATCCCACAGGCACTGCATGTACCTCTGACACATGGTATTAGAACAGATTTTCTCTTAATCTAAGTACTGTATAAATTCCTTTATTCCCAGAATCATTCTCAAGAGCAAGATTTCAAAACAACTAATGGGGGGAAAAAGACACTGTGTGTCCAAGGCTATAAATGGATACCTTAACATAAAAGTATTATGCTCCGTTATAAGTCAATTTAACAAAAGATGTCTGCACACAGAGTTAGATTCCTTCTTTACATCAAAATTTCTACAAAATAGGAGAGAATACAATGCAATACACAAGTCCATAAATGCAAGATACAGTACAATTCACACTAATTTACAAATGGTTATTTACACTGTTGTATATACATGTACAGTCAGACCTGGTTAATGCAAATTTGGTACATCCTTTTAAAAAGCACATCAACACGTGTCAATGAAGGTATYTAAAATTACGTAACAAGAGATTAGTGACCATTCAGAAATCTCTAGTGCTTGTATGACCTAAGAAATTAGACCTGGATTAGCCAGATCCGACTGCAGAAATGAGAAGAAAAAAAATCACACTATTCTGCTTTACAAAAGCAACCAGGCCACTACGGTCTATTGACTTGATGCTATTTCTGCAAGAATGCCCAGACTAATAATCCTCTTTATATTTACAATATAGCTTTAACTACAGATTCAAGAATTATTAATTTTGGCATTCATGCCCTTAGCTTAACATAAAGGCAACAGAGTATCTTCTTGGCAAGTCACAGTCAGAACAACTACAGGATGTTTCTAGAGCTCAGTCATTTTTTTTTGTCCTCCTTCAAATATCTTCATGTTGCTAGWAAAGAGACTGAGACAAATTAAGTGAAACAAGTACATGTTCTCTAGTACCTAACTTACATTCAGAATGTCCTGTATTCACAGTTTCAAGCTACCTTATCTTCAATGCAATGCCAACTACTACTTCCAACTGAATGCATCTGTAGATATTCCTCAGGAAACGAGGATATCYGAGTGCTACTGGCTCAAATGGATGTGGAACAAGGCTCAAGGTAACTGGCATTTCATTTTGGGAGATGTTTTACAGTATTTCCTCAGAGCTGATCACAAATRGGTTGAACCTGCACTTGTCTCGAGAGAAAGCTGATGCAGAGCAGTGTTGAAGAGCGCGAAGCGAATTCCAGCGTGCAAAATGAAAGCCTTGACCAGTACTGCAAAGTCAACCACTGTAACCTGTGACAGTCCTTGTGCTCCTTCAAAGTGGCTCAGGAAAAGCTTGGAGTACTTACTACCTGCTTCAAAGTGCTTTTACGGGATTCACTCCACAAGGATGAGATTGAGCTGCACTCAGGAAAAGCTTTGGTTCTGCGGAAGCAAATTTCCACTCCTGCAGTTATTGCTACTTGAGCTATACAAACAAAAATACTACTGACAAAAATTACAGTAAATCCAAACCTAAGTAGCACTGGTACCTGAAAAGGGAATGTGTTTAGCCAGCCATTGGGAAACTTAGGATCTGTCAAGAGTTGGATTTCCCAAGACCAAATGAACTTCACAGCCTTCTTTCAAAATATTTGACAAATACAAAGCAACGCTGTCAGAAATAAAGCCACTGCTTGAAGAAAACAGTAACAAAGAGTTCAAAAATCTTTAGCGGTCTCAGTTCCAAGCACATCTTGCTGAACTTAAAGGAAATACAAGACAGCAGCATATTATTCATCACATATCAATGAAGTCCATAGGGGGAGAAAGTACAGAAGATTAAGGTCTTCAGTGCCTTCATGAGCTCTAGCAACATCCTTGATAACTGCTACAAAGTAAATTATAAATGTCTATTTTAGCTATTTGTTTCAAATCAAAGAAAGTTTGTCCAGTATAGTAGCCTCCAGCTAATAAAAACGGTTATCTCATTTCAAGTTACAAAAAAATCCCAGTTCTCCCATTTGTATAAAGATTTTTAAGGTTTCGACTGAGTAAAAATAAAATGGAAATATCTAGAAATTAATATAAACAAGAGGAAAAMCAAATCCTAAACCGTGCTTTTGTAAAGCAACAGAATGCCATTGGAAACGATCTTTAATGGTGAAGATTTTTCATTCACATGAATTTTCTTTGTCCTGAATCACKCCAAGCTTTTGTAAAGCACACATGTATGTACGTGTGTACACACTCTACACACATACACACACAGCCATGTGCCATAAAGCAATTTTGAATAAATATCTTTGCTGGAGYCTGCACAACAGACTCCCCACAATATTTACTCCTCAGGTAAGTTTGTGTTTGCACGTGTTCATGCACACGCACAGACTTTGTACATGTGGGCACTTATGTGACCAAAGTGCAAAGTTTTTCAGAGTATCATCAGAGTCGAGTTCATGCCTGCCTAGCCCCAAACTGCATTGTTGGGCTTGAGTTTTCTGCTGTGGCTTCCTTGTCCTCTCCTGTCCCCAAATCCCACCCCCACCCCCCTTCAGAGTTAAAGCCTCTTTTCCACACAAACTTATACATTGTTCCATTAAGTAAACATTTTGTTTTTCAGTTCACATTTTGTAATTCAGACCATTCTTGGTATAATAGCTTTAAGAAATAAAGTGTGTGTGATGATCAAAGCCCCACTGCTCAAGGCAGACACTTTTCCATACTGTCCTTCAGATCGGAGGCTTTGAAAAGCAATTTGCCAAAAAAAAAAAAAACCAAACCTGCCAGACACACCAGAATCTGCACAACTACAGGACCAGGCATTTAAGACTTAGGTTAGAAGATGACAAAGCAGAAAGTTGTCATCAATACAGGAACTGTAAACCTGTGTCTGCTCCCCAGTGCAACAGGATCTCTGCTCTCCTACCTCCAGTCCAACAGTCCATCCTGCCACTGGAGCACAACAGATACAGACAGAGAGTAGTTCAAATTTAGAAYCAAGCTTCAAAAAGCAAGAGAGATATGGAATAGTGGTCTTTTGATTTTAAGAATACACTTAATAAACAAGYAGCTTTCCCACAGAAGCTAGGGATGGCAGGTTGTCCACCTAACACCAGTGATTGGTACAATATCCTCAGAGAATCTTGCAGCCACAGAACTTGAATATTTCTACAGTTCAATCGAGAAGGAAAAAAAAATCAAAATGTTATTTACCATTTCAGCAAGCTGCTTGATTTTTGTGCAAAAGATAAAGTACCACSGTATGGAAAGCTACCTTCAAAAAAACAAAAAAAGGAAAAAATAAAGATCATCCTAACCCTTCTCCCTAATTAAATCACCCTAGAGATCTCTCACRTCTATTGTCACTCCTTTTGCTCGTAGGCATCTAAAAGAATAATTGTCTCTGACATGTCTTCTTTAGTATCAGATAATGCAACTTCAATAAAGTAAGTTGTTAAAYGAATCCTTTGGAACAACTTCACTATCCGCACCCAACTTTAACAGAAACTGATGAAAGCAGCAATGGAATCATGTTAAACTTATAATAAATAATTCACATACAACATATGTTAAATTACAAAGAAGGATTAAATTGCCATGTCTACAACTTTTTATAGATTTAGCAAGTTTCTAATCCGTTTTTTATCAACAGCAGTATGTATGCTCTTCATATTAAATTTAACATTGAAGGACTGTTTAGAGGCATTATTTATAAAGCAAGAACCACCAAGTGAGCATTACAGCACTTCAACAAATGTTTAGCTTTTTTTTTTCCAGTATCTGTTCTCAGAAAAGATTCAGGGGTTGTCTATCCACTTGGTAAGAGTCCTCCTCTTCGTTACTCAGGAAGAGTTAACGTCATGACCTCCAGTTTCATTTTGAAATATTGGTTAAACCGAACAATTGCATACCTGGTCAAAGGGAGAGAGACATTCCAAGTTAGGAACAGCTAACTCCTCACATGACAACAGCCATGCTAAGTAGRACTAGTCAAAATTCCACTGACCCCAGCACCCTGTTTCCAAAACTGACCCTCAGCAGCTGCCAAAGGAAGAAATTAAAACAGAGCAATGATATCACAGTACTACTTCACCACCCCCCCCACTCCCAGCTTGCAAAACAGATGCTGCTCCAGGACTATCAAAGGTAGCAGTTTAGTGTTTAATTGTTTTTAACTGGCTGTCTGACAACTACAGGGCCACAGAAATTCGATCTTGGTGATTAAAACAAACTTCCCAAAGCTGACAAGTTTTTGGGGTTTATCACTGGTGTTTTCCCTCCATCTAGTGGTGACTGTCTGGTACTGCGGCTGAGAKAATCAGGAATCCACATCGGTCTTGTTTACAAAAATGACATAATTAAACCCATTAAACTGGCTTAGACAGTGCAAAAATTCCTGAAATGGGACCTTTGACCAGACAAACTGATGAATTTTATCATCTCCCTCAGTCGCCAATGGAAAAATTAATTACTCTGCTTGTTTGCTATGAAAGACCATTTTTAAAAGGTCAAAGACAGAGGTATCTACCTGAAACAGGACTTAACATTCAGTGGTGGTACAAAGACTCCTTAAAACAAGAATAGGGGCTTCCAGGATCAACACTCCATGCAATAAGTAATCAAGCTCTTTATAAATCATTGACTGTCCGTGTTGGAAATGTAGGTTTTGTATCTGACAGACAGCACACCTCACTGACCAACCTGGCTTTTATGCCTTTGTCTCCTCAACAAAATACTACGTCCAAAATCATTATGTTCCTTGCCTTTGTCTCCTCAACAAAAAACTACGTCCAAAATCATTATGTTCCTTGCCTTTTAAACCACGTGTGTTATCCCAGGGGCACATAGTTTAGAGAACTGACAGCAACAAAAAGCACCGACAAACAGCTTCTACTGCCTTGCTTTCCCTCAAAAATTGAGTTATATTGTATGATCACATAGGTCAGGTCTGTTGGTCAGATCTCCATTTCTGACAGCTAGGGTGTTGGACCAGGTGGCTCCACAGGTCCCTTCCACCCTCCAGTATTCCATGATTGGACATAGCAAGCACACTTACCGTAGAAAATCAAAGTCAATGGTGGAATATTTGGCTTGAATTAGAGCCCACAATCCCCAAAAGAAGTGGGAAGCCTGAAAGAAAAAAAATTAGCAGCAAAAAATTAACCTTATCTCAAACCTAACCTCACATAGACAAAATTTTATCTGTAAGAGAACACTCAAAACCCAATCTTTTTGTAAAGTTATTTGATACCTCTTTACCTAAGAGATWTGTAAGCAGTATTATAGAATAAATTTCTGGCAATCAGAGGAGGAAATCCATTGGACTAATTCCCCATGTGTCATTTTCTAGAAAAATAATGTTGCATTTATTATTAATGCAACATGCTTATTTTATAAGTATATTATAAAATAATCTACCTGTTAAGTAGATTGCTGCATGACTATATATACCACGACAAAAAAAATGCACAGAAATGTAACTGCCACCTCTGCAACTGCTAATTAAATTTATGTTATTGCACATGTATTGAATTCTAGTGCAAACAGGAAATTCCTTTAGAATCTTCGATTACACCCTTAGACCTTCATAATTATGCTCCCTTTCACTGCTGACTTGGCTAAAGAKGTATGTAATGCTCCAAGAAATCCTCAAATTCTCTCCGCATTTACACAAATTTCTCATCTGTCCAAACTTACTTCCATTAGGAGTCCAGAGAAGTAGCTTGGACGCCTCTGTTCACATTCAGATTGCAAGAATGGATTATATTAATGATAAGATTGTTAATATACTTCAAAAGGAACAAACAATGGCCATGAGCTTGACAGTGTCCCTGTGGAAGACTGTTCTGGACACCCAGGTTACAAGTGACAGACTGAACTTCAGTAAGTGACTGCTTCTATTACCTAAAAGGCTTGCTGAAGCTTGCATTAGCACTTGACCAGGAATTTAGAAGCCATTCGTGGACACACCTGGAAAACACCTCAAAATAGCAGCTATTCTGTGTCTGTGTGAATCCTGTACCTCTGGTTCAGGTAACTTCTCCAGAGAGTGGCAGTTCATTATTTTACATCAGCATCCATTAACATTATGTTGAGTTTTACTTTAGCAAAGCTCCCCACATGAACTGACACAAGAGCCACTCACTGTTTGTGCATCACGGGTGGTCTGTAGGCAAGTCCTGAGCTGTTCTCTAAACACAGCTCTATCCTCTTAAACATTACTATGACCATTGTTTAAAACTGACAAAACCATGCCATATATTTTCAAACAGACCACCAGCCTGCTTAACTGCAGCTCTAACTTCCCCAAATGAACAGGACAGCTGAATTTAACAGTAACAGCTGACATTTTAAAAGAACAGCAGCACACAAACTGCTGGTTTTAAAGCTTGTTTTAAAATCACCTTCCTGTTAACTATCCTGCCTCACTGCAACCAGTAGCTGTTGCCAGAAAACGGAGTGCATTACAGTAACAGAAGTGAGGACTAAAATAAGGCCAAAGTGGCCAATTTAGCCTTAGCCCTTCAACAAATATTTGGGCATATTTTCTTCAGGAGAAAAAAAACAAACCAAGCATTTTTGATGTAACATTTCTGGTCACATCATCTAGGCAAATAAGAGAAACTCTAGAGTGACCTATTCATCTGCAAAATAAAAAAAAAATTAAAAATTCTAATTTAACATAATTTTATCATCTTATTTTACAAAAGGCTTTTAAAGTTTGTAAGTCTTCATGGAGTACAATCTTGCTCTTCTGTCTTCTTACCACTACAAGCAAAAGTTCAAAGACCCACCATAAGCTGTGGACAACTTAAACTTGCCAGACCAATAAACAGCCAGCAGAAATCCTCARTCAAAGCTCATCTCCTTGCTTCTGAACGCTCAGTAGGAATACTCTACAGAGAATTTTTAACATGCAACAGAGAAGCAATTTTCCATAGAAGAGCAAAGTTTTGTTTCTTATGGAAGTTTAATCCATAAGAAGTTTAAACTCAAATTAAGAAAAAAGCAACTACATTTGTTCAAAGAATACCATGTTCCCCTGCATCATTTAACATATTCTAATCACGTKTTTGTTCCTTACCAGTGCAAACTGATTGACTTGGACATACAGAACTTCGACTTCTTTGTCACTGACTTCTGTGCCAAATCCTTTATATTCTTTGTAGGCCTCAAGGTAAGATCTCAGCCATTGTTCCTGTAATTTCCTGTTAGGATAAAGGCTGTAGTCTACCTCATTTACTCCTAGGAAAAAAAAAATAATACTATTAGAACCTTATGTTGCATAAAAAGACCATTAGAAACCCTTTAGTACTGCCATTAGTAATCCATTASTGTACCCCTTCCCACTCCAATACACAGGCTCAGATTGATGTGGACAAATATCCCMATTTTTATTTTAACCTGACTTCTATCAATTACATGTTGCAAAGAATTTCCCACATACAAATCATGACTGCTCCACATTACAAATTTGTTTTCAGCCAGGTAGATTCAGCTTGTACATTGGGATTCAACAACCTGGGCTTTGAGAAAAGCTTTAAGAAAAAGTATTTGCATTATGAAACACAAACCCTCACAAASAGATCAAATATTACATATTTTGTAGGAAAAAGGACTTGTATGCCACAATACCCCAAGCAGAATCCAGGGGCATATCCAGTTATCACAAAGCTCACATTTGAAGAAAACTTACAATGAGTCTGCCTCTCTCTTCCACAGGGCATTGGTAAAATTAGGAGCTCATAACCCATTTTTGTCCTGTTTTTCTTCCTATATTTGAGCTGCYTAGTCACAGGCTATAGACAGTCTGCAGGAGTCCCAAAGACATGGCAGACCCCTAGCACCTAAACTCTTTTGTGTGTTAGATCCACAYAAATTTTGCTTAAAAAAATAATTCAGATTTTTACTGGACAGATAGAGAATAAAAGTGAATCACAACTGTTCTTTACAGGCAAAAAAATGTATTTGTGCATTTATTCTTCTCACTGATTAATCAGATTTCAGAACTTCAAGATGAAAAATCAAAAACTTTCAAACATATTTTGTAAAAGAATTTAACTTGCTTTCCAAATGTTTAAATTACCAGTTATACAACTTAAATTACCAASTATACACACTATTTTTTTAAATTCAAATTTAACATTGTTCATGAATCAACTGGTAGATCTCTTCATTTCACCATAGTGTGCTTTCAATCTGTACTAATCATTATGCAGGCTTTCCCTGCTGCCCCATGCTCTGAGATAATACAGCATACACTTGAGGTTATTTCTGCCTTATGAAGTAAGTAGAATGGGTATTCACTGTAAAAAAAAATGAGCTAATTAATAAATGAATCTAAAAACACCTTATTTCTAAAATCTCATCTTTTTCCTATGACATAGTCTTAGCCTTTACTTCTCATCTTAGGACAGGCCAAGTACTTAGYACACACATTCAAAACCACCAAAATAAACCACATAACCCTGCCTTTTGGCACTGTGGAAGAAACCACACAGAATATTGTCAATATATACACCTCTAGTGTGACATCCACAGAATTTCACCACAGTGGGCTGTATCTGCTGTGTCACTCACAGAAGGACAGGGTGAAAGCTGTGGGGTTTGTATTTATCTAAACCTACCAGAACTTAGTACATGATGCTCCCATTTCTGGGTCAGAAAAGCTGCAAAGAAAGGGCATACCTGGCCTGCAAAATGAGACATCAACACATTCTGATAGCTTGAGCTGACAGCTGTAAACACATAACTAGATACACAAAGGGAATGTGCAAGAATGAGTCTGCTGGGGTTTTCAATAAAGCCAGTCAACTTTTATCTCACAAACCACTTCTTACCTGCAAATTCATTGAAGTGATTTCCAATGTCATAAGCCAGATAGTTGTACCCAGAGTACTCATAGTCTATGAACTGCACATCACCTRTGTGAGAGACAACAGCAGCAACATCAGAGTCCAGATCAAAACAAGTCACAGCCCTAATCTTCTGGTGTCCTTTGAAGTTTTTGGGGGAAAACAAAACCAGACCACACACCCATCTTGTASTCAGTTGTGTGCACTCAGGCATTCCAGGGTAAGATTGTGATGCCTACAATATATTTAAGGATAAATGTTCATTCAGGAAAGCTCTTAAATTTAGAGCTTACAATTCTCTCTGCTTCAACCCTGAGTAGGAGAACTTCAATTTTAACTTCTACCACATGAGGGCCTCCCTCGCCCTCAAAATGAGAAGTAGAATAGAGCAGTCTTTATTTAAACTTTATGCAGAAATAGCAGATSAACTTTTCCCTGCCTTATTTTATAAGTGTCCTGTTCATTGCCAGGTAAGTGTGCAGCCACAGCGGAGTAACACATTGCAACATGCTGATACTTCCTGCTTCCTCAGCCACTCTTACAGAGCAAGACTATTCTTAATTGTTGCCTTTTTCAGCTGGCTTAAGCTTGTCTCAAGAAAGCATCAGAATTCTWAAGTCCTCAAAGTTATCAAACTATGTAGCATCGTGCTAAAGGAGGGCTGAGAAAGAAACAAAACACAGCCCCAAACGTTTCCAAGTTACATTTACTTGCAGTGAAGCTGGGGAAAATGCTTCACTTCACATAATACAGCACTGAAGCTGCTCAAGAATGTCTACAGCACATAAAATATTCAAAACGTTACYGGGAGGGATTAGGTAAAGCTAGAGCTCTTGCATTTTAAGGGAAATCAGCAAAATTACTAAAAATATCAGAAAAGGAAGYAATGGGTTTCATAAGATCTGTTTGCACTAGAACATTAAAAAGTAAAACCTTACATTYCTCGCTGCTATACTGAAATGGGTACTTTTCACAGTTGCACCCTTTTCCCTCTGTATACTTTTTTTATTACTAGCTGCATATTTAATTAACACAAACATTCTATTACAATGAACAATCTTTTAACATGACTTAAAACTCTAGGTTAAAAAGAAAACCAAGAACCAAGTCAAAATTAAGTACACATTAATATATGTGTATATATTTATTTCCTAGAGGTTTAGGAATATTGAACATCTCAAATAAAATAGTTTCACTAAARTCCTGACCCAGTTAGCACAGAAGAAGTTTTTTATAAGTGTTCTTTCCCATGCAGTTCATTTTTGCCACATTTGAACTACTAACACCATTATGTTTTTCAGATGGACAAATCTTTTTGTCTATGCACTTACAGTGGAAATTAAACTCTATAACACAAATACAATCACACAGTCACAAATGCTCCAAGTCTGAGTTCATTCTTACTCCCACTGAAAGAGAGGATTGCTTACCAAGGTTATGATGTTAAATCTTTTCGGCTCTAACAAACCAACAGCCCTGAAAAGTGGCAAACTCCTCCCAGGAAATTCTGTTGGCAGTGGAAAAACTGACGCTCTCTGGAGCTTTGAAGGGGCAAATCTTACAGCAGCTGAGGGCAAGATCTTATTGTCACAGATGAACTGCCACTGCATGACTGGAAGATTCACAGGCTCGCTCTTCCCATTGGTTCTCCAGTGCTGCTTTTCAAAACAGTCACCTCCAAAGTTAAAACCCCAACCCTGGCTGGCATTCTGCTGCACAATTGATCTCCTGAACCCCTTCGGCCTCCTAAACATTTTATATTGCTTGTTTTAAGAGGAGGGKTTTTTTCTTCCTTCCTCACATAAAATGCAAACACAGAAGGTAAAAATCTGCTAGTAAAATATGGACATAAATACTTTAAATTTTTCATTTGCAGATTTCACCTAGAACACCTCTATGTGCCATCAGGAATTTTTAGTTATAGCTAACATTTYAAAAACATATTTCCACACATAAAGAATACTACATACAAGCAGAAATTAAAGCTAACAAGATATGGGTGGGGCTGTTACTAGGCACTGTCCTCACAATGCAGGAACAAGGGTTTACCCAGCCTGTAGCAAATATTGAAAAACTCACATTTGATAAGACAAAAGTTYAAAGTGAAAAAAGCCTTGCATTTAGACTGATGCATTTCAGACTCATGCTACTGTGAAACTCAACCTTTAAGTTTATTTTTGCATGAAGGCTCAAACTGAAGATGCATGGTTCTTTTGGTGGAAATGAAAAAAAGCAAAAGCTTTAAAGTTTGCTGCTTCACAAATATTCAGCAGATATATGTACTTATACATACACATACATACATCTACCCTGCTTTAGAAAAAGCAGAAGAAAGTTTGCAGTAATTGTTCAAATAATCATTGTATCAGAAGTTAGTTTTAAGATTACTGCAGTTCATATGACAAAGACCCTTCTCTAAAGGCTATGGCTTACACTCTTGGTTTAGCAGGTAGCTGTTGTTCCAAGGTTTCTAAAAGGTATCCACAATTTGTACATCCCATCAATATCCCTGGAGCAGGCAGATCAACTGGTCTAAGTGTATTTGTGTTTTATTGAAGCGTGAGACAACTTCAAAATAAGCTCTGCCATCTCTCTAGAGAAGGTGCTGCTATCATCAGGAATCGACATGCTAAGGGTGTGGAATATTCAAGTTGAAACACATTCCTTTTTGTCCAGGCATTTCCTAGTGCAGACAACATACAACATACTCCACAAAGAGGTACAGAATGGAATTCATGTTGTGTTCCATACCCCAGAAATCCACCTTTAAATAGATGAAGTAGTAATCAACAAAGCATCTGCTACATCTCCTCTTGTTCTGACAGGCAGGAGGGTGAGCACACCTCTCCTTCTAGCTGCTTTTCCTTTTTASTGGTTTAACAGGGAAAGCATTTCTCCTGTCCAAGTCCTGGCTGTAGTTTCCACAGCTGAATGATGCTCATCAGGTGAGCCACTGAGCCCCTAGAAAGCAGTTTCAAAGACAAGGATCTATGCCAGGAACATACTTGAAAATTCACGAACAGGTCACATACCCAATGGATAATTTTAGCTAAAAMTACCCGAAAGAGCTCTGCAAAACAAAACAGGTTTTTAGATCAAAACCAGAAGCCTTAAACATACCTCAGTCTTCAGAAGCACTGAGCACCCACAGACTCCTACCAAAGATCATAGAAAACATTGGGTAGGCAGAGGGAATAAACACAACAAAACTATCCATCTACCTACACACTTAACTTCCTGCCAACTGATTTTCATCTATTCAAAAAGAGCACATATAAAAACAGARAAAAAGAATTGTGATACTTGATCTTGTTGAATAGCAAGTATTTGAATACTCTTAAAACATCAGGTATTTTTGGAAATTCCCAGGTCATGCTGGGAAAAAAAAATTAAACAAAACAAACAACCAAACAAATTTAGGAACATCAAAACACAAGGTCTATAAATAAGCAGTACCAAGCTTCAAGCATATTTTGAGTATTCCTGATGTCAGAACTGCAATTAAAARCAATGTGAAGCCCCAAGCTATATCCTTCAACAAGCAGATGACAGTGATAATTATAAGTTATGTAAAGTAACACTTGCAGATTTTCATATCCTGAGTGACTGAGAATGGACATTAACAAAACAGCAAGAGGCAGAGTGCTCTCAGCCACAGCAGGAACTAATTCAAATCAGATGAGAGAAACTCCATTAAATGAAGTTAGCACTCAACATGCTCTTCCAGTCTCATAAATAAAAGTTCAGGACRGGAGACTGATTTTTCTTAAAAGCAGTATGTGGCATGACTGTGATTTTTCTTTCAAGTCTGAAAGCTTAATGTGAATTTAATGCACAGGACAAGTCTAAGGCAAAGCTCAGGAACACACCGTAATTATTCCAACGGCATTGGACACAAGTCCTAACACATCCTGATAGTTTGTAACTTAAACACACACCCACACATCCCCACCGACTAGTAAATGTGCAAATTMAGCATTCACAAACAAAATTATAAAATTTAGTATTACTAAAAAAAAATACATTAGGTTTTGGTTGTGCCAGCTTTTGAAAAGCCAGACTCTACTACCAGCTTTGCACAAATTTTACTGAGGAGTAAAGGAAAAATAAAGGTAGTGAATCTAGAAAATCAATTCTCTCTTGTTTTCAGTTGAGGGTCACCAAGGTCTTTTGGATACACASTAGCTTTTGCAGATGGAAGAGTGAATTTAGTCAGAGTATTGCATTCACCAAAGCTGTTAAMTACTTTCAGACTGATGCCACTGCTAGTGAGGCTCATCTTCAAAAAGATTCTATTTTGTGCTCTTGCAAAATTACTTGCATACCAATAAAAGCTTTTGCTCAGCTAAACACAATTCCAGTTATACATGTTTCTTTGCAGTTAAAGCTGAGCTTCCGGTTTATACTCTGTAAAAAGTGTGGTATAAAAAACAGTTTTCAAATAGCAAACATCCTTTCTACAGAGGGCATTGAGGTTTGGTTACTATGAAAGTGCTCTTTACTGTACCCAGATTGCACAAGTTTTACAACACAGTAYATGTACAATACTCAAACATAAGTTTAATAATATATTTATTTCATATTTCCAAGTGTTTCCCCCAGCTGTTTACAGCTTGCTTGAAGCCGAGGTATCTTACACATCTCCCTCCTCCCCACCCTGCCCCCAAACTCTAAACACTCACACACTTTTTACTGTAGGATTGCTCACAAGTGATGTACTGCTGGCAATGTTTTTTCCTCCATTCTGTTTACAAAAAGAAAAGCACACAGCATTTGTTTTTCAATTAGGAGCTTCAAGCCTGTTGACCATGATAGTGAACCTTTTAAAGGAATTCCTCAGATTTTTTTGTCTTTTTGTTGCATGGTTCTAGTATGAAGAGTGACTATAAAAATTACTTTTACCTCAGTAGGTCTGCTCTGGAATGCCAAAACTCAAGGTAGTTTCAGCACTACAAAAACCCACATGGAAAAAATAGATCTATTTTTGGTGTTACAGTATCACAACTCCAAGTGTATAAGACCACAAGTCTGCTTTTTTGTACACCTTTCATGCTTTCCTCCCTTTTACTTTTTAAGCAGAACAATAGCCCATCACTGAAACTCAGTAAACCACTCAAGTTTGGTACTGAGTTCACAGAACTTAAAATTTATGTTAATAGCATTGTTAGGGTGTATATATACACATGTGTATATAGCTATGTAACTAAAAGCACTAGCAATTACATTCAAAAGTGGTATTACTTAGAGSRAAACTTKCACACAARACAGAAAAAAAGTTTATTGCCTCAATTCACACAGTGATGAAGAAATTATGCAGAATCCACATATGAGGCAGAAAAGTGTTATCACATACAGCCAATTTTCATACTAGAACCAGCTCCAGCTTGGTTTTGTTATTTTTTACTTTAGTAGCTAAGGCACATTAATAGGTCAAAGACCAATAATAACTGATGGCTTCAGCTCCATTCAGTTATTTACTTCATTWATTTTGGGCCTACTTATCAACAGTCTTACCCAACTGGCACAAAAATATGCAGCTACTAGAAGGAATATGTCAATCTTACTTCAAAAGAAAACCTTGTAATCTGATTTGTTTGTTGCACTTAGCTGAGCCCAGCTATTTGAAATGGGAGGAAAATTGTGCATTTTTACTGCATAACAGCCATTTTAGTGTTGCAAGTTTGCCTTGTTTARTATCTGATTGATTCACTTAGTAACCGAACCTCAAACTATTAAAATCTATAAGCTGTGGGTTTATATGGAAGTTCTAACTGATCTTAGTAACAGGAACTAGGAGTTAAATGGAGTGTAAYAGAAACAAAAAAGTAATTCATCTTTGCCAAGATGTGTGCTGCCTAGAACTGTTTAAACAAAGCACGTATTTACAAAAGAAATCTTTTAAGATGTCTGTGTACCTCATGCAGAAAACAAASTGAGCTACTGATTGTAGCAGTAAATATCACTAAGATACTTAATCATGAAAGGGTACTCCCCACAATCACAAACCAGAACAAAACGTGTTACAGGAGACAATTTTTAYGTTATTTTCTATAGTTGCATGATTTTCTTTTCTTCCTGGAACGTTTATACAGCCAGAATAGAATTAACATGCAGTTGCATACTTTGAAGCCCATACAGGCAAGCTGGGGATTAACAAGTTCATTAGTTCATTAAAGAAAAGCAAGGAACACTGCTTTCCTTCCTCTCTACAGTAACATACAGATGAGAATTAGCTAATTAAGCAACTTAGTATTTACACAYGTATCACTACCATTACACTGGGTCTTAAAAGCTCCAACATATAAGTGAGTAAAACAACACCACTGATGTAGCACATGCAATTATGGCACAGAAAAAGCCACTTGGCTACTCACTGTTTAGTTCAACACCTACCTCGTTTCTTGTTGTAAATAATATTCTTACACAACAGGTCGTTGTGACAGAGCACCACTGGTGATCCTAAATTTGACAGTCTTTCCTTCATCCAGGCCATCTCTTCCTGAAGAACTTGAGGACTTGGAATATCACTTAAAAACCTTCTCGGGTATAAGGAAACAGAGAGTTAGCATTTCATACTGTGTGTTCCATATCAAGCCTTTGTAATGAAGTATTATTTGAAGAATTATTTTTCTCCACATTCTTCCTGCAAATAGTTCAACAGACACTCTCCCACATCAGGGCATTCTTTCCCAAGGCACAACAGCAGTCAAACTAGGACAATGGTTTTTCTCTGTCCTCCCCAGAAAACAATTCTCTGAAGATTATCTGTGCTGCAAACATGATAGTAGTCCAAAAATCAGGAGCAGAATGAGAATACACTCCTGCACATTGTAAAGGTGTAAAGATTAGARGAATTATTGCATGAATTTCATTCACTTTCTGTTCACATTACATCACTTCCTCCAAGAAGAATACACAACAGAATTGGGTACTACATGTATCTATACTGAGGAAAGGAACATTAATTTTTAGTCTAGTCACAATTGATACACTTAAATAGCCATTGTATCCTCTATATTTTCAGTTACCCATTCATGTTTTCTCAGTTTTAAGAATTTGATGTTGTAAAAGAAAAACCACTTTGCCAGAGCATTCTTTAACTACAATGCAGCAAGAAGGGCATCCATGATTTCAAAGTCACATGAAGAATATTTTTAAGCTGGAGTCTGCTTCCTGAGTGTTATGAAGTCTGATGATACTGTACAAAYGTAAATTCCAGCAGAAGGAATGAGAATTCAGGAAAGAACATGATTAAATACCCACCTTTTATTTACTTCCTCATCTGCAAATTCTGTGGGTATGAGGGAGAAGTATTTCCCCATCTTCAGCCATAGATTGGATTTTGGGATCCACCCATTGTGTGCATGAATAGCATGGATTTTAGCAAGCTGTCTGGCAATGAGTCTAAAAAAAATTAAATTAATGTTTTATTTAAGTGAAAAATTCTAAAAGATGCAGCATAGGAATTCAAAGAGGATTTAAATAGGAATAGCACAGCCATAAGGCAGCATCTTTCAAGACTCAAAAGATCATTAGGATCATTACCTGTGGGAAGGACTGGAGTTCAGTTACAGCACACAAACTTCACCTGCATTTACAGTCTACTCTTGCTTATCTTCAGAAGTATCGATTTAAATTAGCTGCTATTTTTAGGCAAACACATTCCAGTGCACACATTAAAAACTAAMACCTTAAGACATCAGCACTTTCTGTTCACTGCTAATAGTTTAACAAATTGTTTCTCAATGGAATTTTCTGGGATCCATTCACAAAAGGAATTTCTTGGAAACAGAGTTGGGAGTACTTTAACCAAGTCTACTCCCTACAATTCCTCCATGTTCAATGACCTCTCTAATSATGATGTGCAAGTGTTAAATACTCACAATAAACAGACCTGTAATGAGTACAATCTTCTGAGGAGGCAGCAAGGATGGTTTGTTCAGCACTGAAATACCATAACTAAGACAATGGGAACACCAGCTTAGTGCAGGCTTATAGAAATACTTATTTTCTGCCTGCTCAAACTCCACTCCATGTCCTTTAGGCCAAGCAGAACTTCATAAATGCACAATGAAGTTATGAAATTTGAAAAAAAAAAACCAATAAAATAAAATAAAAAGCTTACCTGAAAATATCGGGATTGCATACATGCTCTGGATCCAGAGCTTCTCCCTGCATGAACTCRTAGCACAGGCCATTGTTGAAGGTACAGTAGAGCTGAGGGGCACAGCCATGGGCCTGCAGCACACGGAAACTCTTCACCTCCTCGTCCCGATCCACCAGMAGCTCCGTCTTGTTCCCGTAGATCCGAACTAGAACCACATCATCTGTTATGTCACCCACGTAGCAGCCGATTAATTTATTGGTGATTCCATCTGTGAAGAGCTGAAAAGCAAAAATAATGCGTAAGCAACTCGGATCCGTATCTTCAACAAGCAGGAAAAGAATGCTGAGTATCCTTTAGTTCCCAAAACACAAATGTTTACTAGAYTGAGCATTAAGAAATCATTATGTCAGAGAAATATCATGAAGAAAATACTTGAATAKAATTTTTTTTGTATTTACAGTTATGTCTTCTTCTACCATCTTGCCCTCAAAACCTTAATTCAAAAAGAAAAAAATCCTCTTACAAAACCCTCACAGTAAAACAAGCAAGCAGCAAAAAGTAGCTCAAAGTTGGATAGCATAAACAATTTTTAATTCTTAATAGCAATGAAGTCAGAAAGCCAGCTGAAAAAGAAAAGAAACCTATTTACCAGGATCAGAATACTAAGTGTTTAATGAGAACAGTTTTAATTCCTTATTTACTCATGTCCAGTCATGTACTCTCTGATATGACTTCTCCCTCAAGCCCTAAGTCAGGCCCAGAACAAAAATACTGACAAACRCAGTGATCTGTTGAGCCACAACATTTAATGAAAAAGTACTTTTGCTAAAAATACACATCAATAACAGGCAACAAGTATCATAATTCTTTAGAACCTTGGACAGTTTGAGTGGGTTTTTGTTATGAATTTGGAAGGGTGGGCACTGTTTGGGGGGTTGTGTTCGGTTTTTTTTAACAGTAAAGCACAGTTCAGAAAGTTTGACTTCTACTCCCCCACTTCCTTCAAGAGGTAGCCACCTTTATTTTGAAAAGTACTATCACTCAAACACAAGTGACAGATTATTTCCAAATCTCAGGCGTTTAGAGAAATTGAGAATTAGGAGCAATTTTTTTTTTAATTACTAAAAAAAAATTGAAGCTGGGTTAAGTCTCCCTGTTTAGGAAAAGACAAGACTTTTCTAGTCAATGTGTTTTAGCCCTTCTGCCTTGCTTTCCCCAACACCCCAATTTGATGATGTTGATATGTTCACCAATAAATGCAGAAAAGAAGTGGGGGAGTTTTAGTTGTCACCACAAAAAGAAATAGTTTTAGTTGTCACCACAAAAAGAAATAGCTCAAGCTATTCAAGAAATAGCTCCTGAGCAAAGATGCAGAAGATACAAAAGTACTCTATTTTCTTGAACAGTTGCAAACACTCAATCTTGAAGAAGTAGGTATAGCAAATTACATAGCTTTCATCTTGAAAGGGTAGCCATACATTCAAATAAAACTGCTTACAAAGCCTCTTTGACTGACTCAAAATWAAGACTTTACAATTTATGGACACATTTTATTATTAGCTATGATTTTAATAACTCTAAATGAGTAATGAATCTGAAACAGTCTTCATAGTAACTGTTACAGTGTTAAATACTGCAACTAAGAAAACTTCCATTTAGCACTGTAGATACTGGGCTTGAGCAGTGTTCTTCTGATTYGAACAGGCAGTACTTAGAAGTGTTTCAAAACGCTTGTAAATCACAAATTACACCTTTGTACCGTAAATGTATCTGTTCATAACCTTCCCCCTCCTAAGTGTATGGTCACAGAACTATCTARGCAGRGAAGGGACCTCCTGTGATSGCGTTAAAYCTCCCTGCTCAAGCAGGGCCAACTAAAGTCAGCCCAGGAGAGTGCCCAGGAAAATCTCCAGAAATTCTGGAAACTCTACAACCTGTCTGGGCAGCACATTCCAGTGTTTGTACCCTCAGGGTAAAAAAKWGTTTTCTTGTGTTCAGATGAAAATTCACATTTTGTTTTGTGCCCMTTGCCTCATCTGACACTGGGCACTGAGARGAGTCTGGGTGYTYCTTCAATTCCCTCCCAWMAGGTATTTACACATTTAAGATCCCTGCAAGCCTCCTTTTTTTCTAGGCCAAATAGACCCAGCCTCTCTTCATTTGAAAGATTCACAAAGTTCCTCCATCATCTTCATGAATTTCTGCTGGACTTTCCCCAGTGAGCCTGTGGCTTCCTTCTGCTGGGGAGCCAAGAACAGGACACAAGCACTTTAAGATAGCAAWTCAACATACAGATACTGATTCTTATGTATTTCAGCATAAACTCAGAATTTATTAAAGAACTATAAAGAGCACTTTGCAGAAGTGACTTGTGTTGAGCTGTTGAAGTCAAAAAGTATCTCATCTGCAATGCCTAGTTGAAAACTTCCAAAATGTAGTTTAAAGAAAAAAAATATACTACAAAAAATATGCAGCTCTAAGGTCATCAAAATAGTGCTGCTACAAAAAAACAAAAAACCACACCCCACAGGAAGAAAAACCACACAAAAAACCCACGGATGTTAGCAGTGCTGATGCAAAGAAACAGCAAGAATTTGAGTTGTTATGCTGTTGAACAGAAACTGCTGGGCACAGTAGAACTTCTGTCACAGGTCTATTACCCCCTTAAAACAAGGCTCATTAGCACTAATAAAAAGAAATCTGCAACAAGGAAATTGGACTCCCTCAACTGTTAATTTAGGAACTCTACTTATTAACATCTATTTGTAACACGCTGCTACAAATAATTATTTACACCCAGGAGCATTTCAGCTATTGCTTCTTTAAAAGACAAGAAGGGTTCACTTGCTTTTCTAATAATATTATTCAAAGACAATTTCCATAATCCATCATAAGAAAACATCTAGTTTTTGCAACCACCAGTAAAAGAACATAGTAGTCACTTCCTTCTTTTATTCAAAATGCTTTTATTCTAGTATTTAAAGAATCAGCTTAGAAGGCCCTGCCTGAAACATAATCTGAAATGGGGTAGAGCAAAACAGGAGTTCTATAGCAAAAGCATCAGCTGAACAGAATAAGCAGAGCACAGACTGATGATGGGGATGAGATAATCACTAAACTATAAAGGCCACATGGAAGAAGACAGAAGAATCTACAAAATGCAATGTATAGCAAGTAGAAAATTCTGGGAAGAAATACAAAAAAATACAGAGATACAACAGAACACAAGGCAAAAAAAAAAAAAAAAAAAAAAAAAAAAAAAAAAAAGAAAAAAAACCAAAAAAAAAAAAAACTCTACCAGCAAGATTTTGACACTCCAGCAATCCACAAAAAATTACTGTGAAATGTGTTTCTCACAGTTTAATAAATGCTTTCAGATGAGGTGATAGAAAGGTAAAACTAAATTCTGAAGCATTTCTGGATAATATATTTATAGTGCTCACAATCACATCCAAGGCTTTCTAGAAAAAAAAAAAAGAAACTGTTTACGAAACACAGATGGAAGGTGAGAAAGGTACAAATTACCATAAGTTACTCAAGTCTAGAGAGCAGCACATGGTACAAACAAGACAGGCCAAGGGAGCCCAGGAAGAGCAAATTCAACCAAGACATGAAGCATCTTGGAGACAGTTTACCCTTAAAGCACTCTAACTAGGTTATCCGATCCCTGGAAAGAGCACGTGATGCATGCTCCCATCTCATACGCAGGTGTTTCATGAAAAGCTTGCATCTAATCCCATTGTTCCAGGTGTTTAAAAGGATGAGAAGAATGAGAACAAAATTGCAATCACATGTAACAAGAATGAATAGACAGAAATAAAAGTGTCATGGAGCAAAGTAGAAAGTACTTATGACTCAGAAGAGCTGTAAAACCAAGCAGGTTGTTCTCTTCTAGACTGAGTTGTTACATCCATAGGATGTAATAAGAGAAGAATGCAGGAAGCAGTATTTTACTGCCATAAAAACAGAACAGTGATGTGAATTTGCAGCTTAAATAAGTAGGTATTSCCCAGAATCTGCTGCTGAACCCCAGATTGACTCTGAGATCTCCAAAAAGGAACAGACTTTAATAATATGCTGCTTTAATGCTCACAAAACTTGAAGTTTGTATTGTATATCTAAGTTAGTCTTTTTTTTTTTAGAAAAGTATAGTCTACAGAGACACAGACGCATCCACAGGTATACAGACCAAGAACTTARTTTCTTGAAACAAGGCTAGTTCTTTCTCTCTCTGTAGCTATTGCAGCTCTCTTTCTTTCTGTAGCTGTTCATAAAAGAAGGGCAAAGTACAACTACTGGAAAATGCCTTGGATAAATTCTCACATGCTCAGCAGAGCTTACAAGAAACCTCATTCAAAGGTCTCCAGGCTCCAGAGCCATACCCCCTAGTTCATTACCCTCAGCAGGTGAAAGCCACTGTCTGCATGACTGAGGTGGTGAGATGAYCATGAGCAAGATCATCTGGTGTTAAAAATACCGAGACAAGCAGGAAGAAGCAAGTTTACAACACTATTATCTGATAAGTTTGGCCAGAGGCTGAACTAGCAGTTTTCTGCTGAACTCTCAGGGTGCTCTGCATGACAGCAGCAYGCAGAAAGCAATGCTTAGAGCACAGATAGTGCTCGTATCACTGTCACTTTCTTTTTTTTTTTTTTTGCTACCAAACTATCAACACTTCAGCTTTAAGGCGTGTATGGGTTTTGTTTTGGGCATTTTTCAGTTGAGGTTTTTTTTTTTCCTTAAGTTCTTAAATGCAGTTTCACATCCTCCATATTCTCTGTATAAATAGCATTTAAAATTGCATCCAATAGTCTGTTATAAAATGCTACAGATACATCACCCTTTGCAAGGGCTGGTTCTGATTCCAAGACATGACAAGATGTGAAAGCTTTTTTTTTT
>NW_026623344.1:1906144-1907211 GCF_030028575.1 Malurus melanocephalus
TATAACAGTCAGGGGGACAGGAACTAAACCATCTTGGATAGCTCCCTTGCTTTCCAAAGCTACAAGCCTGTAGCATAAGTTATATGCCTTTACATAGACTCATCCAAGCTGTGCCTATGCAAATATTGATTGTCTGTAATTAGAGCCACAGCCATCAATAAACACACCTCTATCACGCACAGCTGAATTACACCAGGCACATAGGGCATATCACTTACATCACAGTTTCCGCCCCACCCAGACACCACAAAAACCTTGAAAAACAGGGGATTGAGATTATCATTATCAAGCTTCATCAGAAGCTTAAAAAGACTGGAGAAACCAACCCAGCCTCCAAGGACATCCAATACTGCCTGCATTTCCCACTTACTGGGACATTGCGTTCAAGGCACACCTCAAATTACAGTTTTTCCACAACACATCASTAATGCAGCTCATCCTGCAACTCTAACTTTTGCTTATTCTTTCCCTCACTTATCACTTTTCCATTTGGAGGTATCAGCTCTTCTCTGTGAATTCAGCCCTTCCTCTTTACTCCCCAACTGCTGAAGTGGGTGAAGTGCCTAAATCAGCAGAGCAATAAACACCCTCACTTGAAAAATGTGACAGCACTGAGAGATACAAAATAGTTAGTTTACTTTGTTTCACAGAGACTTAACCTTTTCAATTATTCTTTTAAGCCCACGCTCAGCCTGTTTAAATAAACTATAAAATATTTCAACAAGTTCAGAAATCTGAACCAAATAAATACTTTTTTATAACAAAGAATACCAAGATCAACACAAGCAAATAAATTAGAGCAGCAGCCAGAAAACACTGCCTGAAGCAAAGCTACTGAGTGCAAGTCAGGATGAAAAWGCAAAGAACAAGGACAAAGCAAATCTGGTAAATATAAAAATAGGTRGGTGGTTGTTTCACTGGTGAAAAGYACAACTTTTTTATAAGCATGGATCTATGCCCTGTGTTCACATTTCATAGCTGCAGGAACAAATCTTTGCAAATTATAAAATGTTGAAGTAGTAAAATCATGCAAAGCGTTGATAAGTGCAAAGACATGCAACTCTTGC
>NW_026623344.1:1907276-1921767 GCF_030028575.1 Malurus melanocephalus
CAGTACCAGAAAACAAGCAAGGCCAAATTTTTCAGAGAATTAAAAAAGAACACTGATCAAATTTATTTGGAAATTATAGTCATTTGCAAAATTTGCAGGGGGGTTTATGGCGTGTCTTAATGAAGATTTTATCCCCTTTGCAAAACAGATTTTTTTTTCCACCTCTCCTCAGGTTTCATCCAGGACAGGAGCACTATTTGTCAGCATAACAGTTTTGTGCTTTTAGATCTTTGAATGATTTTTCAGCTTATTTTTTTCTCAGATATATCATCCCAGTCTAACCAAATAATGGTATAAATTAACACTATTAGCATTAAGTCTTTTCACCAATAAAAACAGACAGCCTTTATTCTCAATATTAAATATTACTTCAGAATGGTAAGAAATACTGATGGTTTTTCCTGCACTATAATGTTACACTGCAGAGAGGAAATTGTGCATTAACCTATTGAAATCTGCTTTGCTACCAGATTTACAAGAGGTAGACAGGTCATGGGATAAAAAAATCCTGAATCTGCACTTACTGAAGTGGAAACTAACTTTCCCATACCATAAGCAAACACAGATCCTCCTTCAAATACTACCACAAATGAACCTCCATAAAAGAGAAAAAATAAGGAATTCATAAGATGAGCAACAAATTCTAACCTGTGAGCGTATTTTTACATTAGGAAGGGTAATACAACCTTTTTAAAAGAGTAAAAGTTAAATCAATTAAGCATTTATGTTCAACTAAGAGTCATGCAGAATATAAAAACTGGAATGCCCACTGTCAAACTTCAAGCTACTTACAAAACTCAGAGAGACTGTTTTGAGTTAGAAGATCATTTCTTTTTATGAAATTTTTAAAAACCTGTCTATCATGTTCATCACAGCCAATTTCTGAATTTAGCAAGCAGTGAGTTCTTCAGCAGAAGGTTGGGAGAGAGGCCTCCAAAGATTCCTTCCAACCTAAACTACAATTCTATAACTGAAAAGCATCCATTCCAGAATCAAAAGTGACTATTGCAAAAAGCAGAGAAAGCAAACCTTAAAAATTCCAGAGTTAGAAAATAACGCACCCAATTCTATACAGTTCCTAGGACATTTTCAGTTGACAACTGCACAATGTACCTACATGAAGTTGAGTGTTTAGACAGAAAAATTCTGCTTCTCCCGAGAAATGGAGATTAACTTGAATATTTATACTGTCCCGTAGGGATAAAACATAACTTGATATAAAGGAGATACATTATAGTATAGCTGCTTCCATTTCAAAAAATAATGGACCATGCTACTGGATGCTATAGACTTTCTGATAAATAATGCAATAAAATAATAATAWAAGCACTGAAGATTTTAATTATCTTCATCTTCCATCCTGCATTTGTGGTTTATGTTGTGGTGCGAAAGAAAACTTAYAAATGTACAAATATATTCCTGATTTGGGATACTTACAAATCAYAGCGAAAGTGGGGATTAAACATTAATATATTCTAACCACAGTTTCAAAATTGTTTAGCTAACTAAACAAATTRACAGTAAATTTTTACAAGAGAAACYAATTAACTTTTTCAAATCAAACTCTGGACTCTTCAACTTCTTATGAATTGTTCTGACCCAAGAATTACTAAGAGCAAAGGTAGCTAACGGCAGAGTTCACCAGAGGAAGCACAGGTTCATTAAACCTATCACTATTCTTTGTCCACTTTGCTGTTTCAGATTAGTCAGGCATATTTTCCATGCAATACAGGAGTCCCATCCTCATCTTCCTCCTGAACACACCACCCTCTAAACGGGGCCTCCAGGGCATCCTCCTGTTCACTCCATCACCTTCACAAACAGAGTCACCTTTCATTTCAACACCTTTCTGCATTTGATGCATGTGCAACACGCATCTGTAACTGGCTGTATTGCCATCACTGCTGCTGGAACCAGTTTCAAACCACAGGCATTCCTGCTTGTTACACACTCAGAGCAGCTGAAACACAGGCTAAAGAGTTAAAATAAAAGGCCACTGAAGGGCTTTGTKACTAGAATGTTCTTCTTACTTTCAAAAGGAAAACGAGCTGAAAAGCTGTGTTCTGAAAGTAACTTGGTTAAAATGTCAACACTTCCTTTTAGACAGAAACCTCTAATCACACACAACAATCTCCAACTTCACTTCTGCATGACCAATCAAAAGCGTCCCTGTTCCACACCAATGATGCCAATGGTTTTTATTCTGTTAATTGCTTCTTGCAAAGRGGGTGGCAGAAGGAAGCAASACTTCTTTTTCTTAAACTTACTACACCTTTACCCAAAGGATAGAGTCATTCCCCCTAAATAGGAAAATGTTTTGGTTTCATTTCTCAACATTCCTGAATGGAAGAAAGAAAACTACTCTGCTGAGAGCAGCCCTCATTGGAGAACTAAAAAAATAAAACCATGTTTAACTTTACGTAAAGTTAAGTTAAAGCAAGTAGCAGGGAGTTGGATTATGCTTATGGACCCCTTCCAACTCAAGATAGTCTATGAACTCTAACAACCTTGTTTARCTTTTCATGTTGTAAACTGCTTCCATTGCACCTCAAGATGCTGGGACTTATGGCCACTGCCCCAAACAGATTATTTAGAAGAAGCTCACTAGCTTTATTTTCATGTTAACTGCACTGTCAAGAGTCAAGTTTCACTTACCTTTCAAGATTCTTCAGAAAAATTAATGTCAAATTATGTGCCCAGCTTTCCTRCAGTTAGTTCAGCAGTTCTCTGAAGAGGAATTTCACTGAAATAAGACACCTCCACATAACAACTGCTGAATAACACAGTTGAAGAGCAGATAATAAAATGCCCAACTAACCGCAGGCTGAACTGCTACTTTAGCCAGGCAAATTGGCTGAAGACCTTTTAAGTCCAGGGGGCCAGGGTTAAGTATATTCTAGAAGCACAAAAGCAGCCAATCCTCCAGCAGATGACTCGTCATAAATACGAATGACTGCTCACCTAGAGAACACCAGAGCGAGCAGCGGTGCTTCTGCCAAGAGCAGAGAGCAAGGGCGTTAGCGGGGCCGGTGCGCAGCCATACCGCCAGCCTAAACCCCTGCCCGGTTACCAATTACAAGATAGATAATTATTATATTTTTAATTACAGGAAGCACCCGACAAAGGTCTCCACCGCCTGTGGGAGAGCCCCAGAGCGGCAGCCGCGACCTCGGCGGCGGTGTCCCCTCCTGCGGCGGYCTGTCCCCTGCTCTGCCCCCGGTTTATAAACACGCCCTGCCCGGCACAGACACGGACAGGATGACGCTAGAGAACACCTCCTCTTCCCTCCCTCGCCCTCGGCACTAGAGCTCTCCCTGCCGCTAACACGGGCAGCCGAGTTGTAGCGGGGAGGGCATGGAAGGAGGAAGAGAGAAACGGGCGGTGGGAAGGAGGAGCGCCGGGAAGGAAAGAGGGAAGGCGGGGGCCGCGGATGCTGCCGCGCCGCCCCGCCCCGCCGCCGGGCCGCCTGGCAAATGGGGCTCCGCGCAGGGGGCTGCGGCGGAGAGCGGGGGAAGGAGGGAGGGGGAGGAAGCGAGGCGGCAGCTCCCCCGCACAATGGCCGCCCGCCCTCCCCCCTTCCTTGCCCGCCTCTCCCCTCCCTCCCTCCCCGCTCCCGGGCTGCCGCATCCCCCGCGGGGAGCGGGGCGCGAACCCCGCCGTACCTGCAGCGTCACCTCCTCGGGTCTCCAGTGCGGGCGCAGCCGGCGCAGGAGCTGCAGGGCGCCYTGGCGGTACCCGGGCCCCTCCCGCTCGCTGACGGTGATGTCCAGTTTGGGCACCTCCGGCGAGCCAGGCGGGACGTGGATGTAGTTGGACATGACAGCGGGCAGGACGCGGCGCGACACGGGGCGACGAGGGCGAGCTGCTCTCGCTGCTGTCTCCTCCGCCGCGGAGCCGGCAACTGAGGGGGAAATTTCCACTTCGGCTCCCGATAAAGCGGCTCCACCTCCCCCGGCTGCACCGCGGAGCAGCCTGGGAGAGCGGGCGGAGCCGGGCACAGCCCTGCCCTCCGCCCCCCGCCCGTCCCCCTCACCTGCCCGTCCCCTCCGGCACCCGCCCGTCCCTCTCCGTGCCCCGCTGTCCCATTCGGCATCGCCCCGCCCGCCGCTGGACCCTGCGGCCGTGGGGCGGCCAGGGAGAGAGGGGATTAACCAAATGAGCCTAAACTGGGGCTGGTGCGGGAGAGCGGCCCCGGACCCGCCCGCTGCCCGGGCTGAAGGAATGCGGGGCCGGCAGCTGCCGCGGCGCCGCCCGGGCAGTCAGCGGCTGAGCGGCTGATCCTAATCGGGCTCAGAGTTATCTGCTGGCATTGATTTTTTTGTCTTTAATTTGCGTCCCAGCCTTCGGAATCCCTCCCCRCCTCTCCCCTTTTGTTTGCCGTGCCCCTGCAGGGCGCGCACCTGCTCAGCACCTTGATCCGCTCCTTCTACAGAACAGCTCTTTCTTTTCCATCCCCCACTTATTTTATGCTGGAAAACTTGTTGTCTTGAAGTTATTTTCGGAGAAAAAAAAAAATTGAAAAGCCCAGACTATACCACTGCCTGTACCAACGAAAAGAATAAAATTCTTATCTTTTTTAGAAATATTTTGATACTCCCCCGAATATTCCTACGAGTACCTGCCTCTGTGACGTTCTGTGATCTTCCCACATTGGAAACACTGAACAAGAAGTTCTTCCATAAAAACCACTGTATTGAGTTAGACGAAGATGGAGAAACTGTGCAAACAGAGTAATGGTCGGGCTCTCACCTGAGGAGTTGTTGCTTTAAAACAGACCCAGATCAGGGGATCTTTAATCTCAGTATTCTTTCCCATCTAAACTTTGATTCAGAGCAAGTATTTAAAATTCTCAGACCCAGGGATCTGTCTGTGAGASCCCAATAAATAAATTTTCCTTCTGCTATCTTTTAAATTAAAATTTAATTATGGGTTGGTGTCATTAGTGTGTTATTCTACATTAATATTATTTTTCTATCAAGCTTTAAAAGGCAAATAATATCAGGGTCTGAATCAAATTTCAAATGCCGTAAAATGTCACCCATTTCTTCCATTAACCCACTTTACTTTTTCTTCTTTGAAAGTAAGGATATTTTGAAATATAAGTGCTTTGAAAAATAGATTTCTTTTAATACACTCACCTTCATACACTGTTTAGCCTTGTAAGTCAATATTATCATAGAGGCATGATATCACTCCACCCGATCAAGCATGTGATTCATGGTGGCGTCTGATTCTGCTTAGGCAGTTTGGTAGATGATAAACTAAGGTTTATTTCTAGATTAAGGCCAAAGTGATATTTTGTTAAAATATCAAAGGTTGAATGGTCTGGCTTCCAAATGTTAATTTTAACAAGAACTGGTCTAAACAGAGATTCAATCTTGCTAATGCTGAGAATAATAAATTCATCTACCAGAAGATTTCAGTTGTTAACTCTGAGAAGCCTTGTGGACTTACCCAAGTCTGACTAGGTTTCCRTAAGTTGTTTGTGAGTGTATTTTTTACATAAAGGGGGGAAGCTGGAGTAGTTATGGTGCTTAGATCATCAGGGAATGATGGGAGCTGAATTTCTGTATACTAAAYATTTACAAAATTGATGAAAGAACCTTGAACACAGGCAGTAGCACTCTCATCTTTCTGGTCATCCTATAAAGACACATCCTTTTGGCTTGTTCTCATGGTCCATTGGGAATTCTTAATTCCTGTTTTTAAACAGTTCAATAAAAGTTACTGTTAGCTACTTACCCRGTTTCCTTCCCTTTTTACCTTTTGTTTCCTGTAAATATTTGCTGTGTCCAAATCAAACCCCMCAAAGCGTGCTTTCTCATAATGCTTGATACATTTGCAGGTACACCACACCAAAGTAAAGTCATTCCAAGGCTGGTTAGAGATGACCAAAACAATGAACYGAAGGAAATAGGATGTTTTGCTTCTCTCCCAGGCTTGTGCTCTCTACCAGGCAGCCTGTCTGACCTGCTTATCCTCCTTGTTCCGCCATTCCCTTTTCCTTTTCTGCTAATCGGGAACCAGGTTGTGACATTTAATTTATTCCTATGCTTTTCACCTTGCCTTTATGTCAGTGNTAACATCAGGATCAGAACCAGTTTTAACTTCCCAGGTGCAGTTCACCTGGCTGCTTTCCAAACCCAGTAATTCAGTAATTGCCTCAGGACTCATTGCATAAATGTGACTAGAAATGGGACCCCTTCTAGCCACAATTAATTTTAATAACATTTTGCATAGTGGAGTTTAAAAGTACTTTAGATTGTCCTAATCTCATAAATAAAAAACCTGAGTCATCAGAAGGTTAAATATGCCATTAGAGCAGTCAGACAATGGGCTTGGACATACATTTTTGACCTCTAGTCCTGTACTTTGATCACAGGATTTCTTCAGTGCATTCAAGCATATCATTTCTGTTCATTATCCCACATGTATTATCAGTGTCAAGATGAATCACATCTTTCTACACATGGTGTAAAACTGTAAGTCAGCTCTTATATATTTATTTATAATATTGATTTTTAAAGTGACTGGTGGCCTAACATCCATACTGATGTACCAGCAACAACTCTTGACACAGAAAGTTGATMGTTCTGTTATGTTTATTGTACTCTGTGAACAGATTTTGTTTTAATCTTGGGGAAGATGAGCTTAAAATAGTTTATTTTATAAAAATCTTGGCAGTTTAGAAATTTCTTGAAGATGGATACTCCTTGGTATGTTGTTGAAATGGTAAAAACGCCTCTCTTGTGCAAGTTTGCTTGAAACAATAATAGGTTATAGCTTTTTCAAGCATATTTTGAAAGGCTATATGAGACAGCAGAGCAAAAAGCCTCAGTGTTCACTGCAGTTTCACAGCTTMATTTTCTAGCAGGCTCCCAGTTGTGGCACTCATTTAACACATTCCAYGTGATAACCTAGTTCCTGACTATCTAAGTCCTTTTTCCAACATGGGAGTGATGTGATGCATAATGTAATGTGGTAGCAGATGTGATTACATGGGAAACGGGCAGTTTCCAGCTCCTTCAGCTGTTCAGGGTTTCACATGGAGACCTCAGAAGCTTCTTGTGGATGTCTGGACATCTGTGCCAGTGGGYTTGGTTACCTCCAAGGCTTCTCCAGAAGAATGCCCAGGAGCCTTCCCTCTGTGCTGTCCCTGGCTCAGAGTCCATGAATGGTGTGTGAACAGTTACCCAGTTACACATCCTGCAGGAAACCTGAGCAAACTAAACAAACCCCTTTACCTGGTCTGTTAATTAATCTCAATGCCAACAAGATACAAAACCCGATAAACCTGCCTAAGTCAGTAGGACCAAAGGCATGCTTACACTTCAGCAGGTGCTAMATCAAAATGAGCAGCTTAGCAAGGAATTCTGCAGTTTCTCCATTTCCTGCATGCTGWATATTTGTTCAGAGCTATTTATAAAAGAATATAGCCAYKGAGAAGAAAGAAAAAGAARCCACAAAAAGAAAGAAGAAAAAATCCTTCATACTAGTTACACTCAAAAAATACCTGTATAAAAATAGAGATGAAATAAAGCAGCACAAAATCATAACTAAGGCCAGTTCCTGTATTTATTTTAATAGACAAAGAGTATTTTAATATTTGAACAGTAGTTACAAGTTGACTGRTCCTTGATTAAACTTGAACTCTACATGTGTCCAATGATTTACCATATCCTGGTGTTTTTCTCAAGGGCAACAAGTACACATATTGTGTAAGTACCAAAAATTGTCTACTTTGGCAGATTTAAGGTCTCTTGCATGCAAGAATAAATTCATCTGAAGCAATACAGGAGGAGGAGTTGAATGGCTTTTGCACCTTCTAGAAATTTATGCTTTTGTAACATTTTATTGACTAACCTAACATCCTCCATGAAGGAAAGTTATAAACAGCAATTTAAAACACAGTCTGTGAAAAAGACAATATCAAATATGCATTTAAATGTCATGCAAGCTGTAAAAGAAGCCTAGAATAGTTTTTCCTCTTTCTAAGGTTGTATTAGCGTGTCATTCTGTATTCTCTAGTGAAGTCTCTAATCAATTTTACAGTACAAAGGGGGGCAGAGAGGAGATTACTGAACTAAATTAAAACAATTAAAAAATGTGTAGAGAATTATCTTGAGGGGCTGAGAGCACAGTTATCACATAYAAATGACTGCCACTTTACATTCAACCTGAATGGATGATAAAGAAGAGAGAAACCCCATGGACTGAGATCTTGCTGAATGGCAGAGCTCAGGATTGTGATCAGAGTCTCACTGGAGGCCTGCAGCTATGGTGTCCCCAAGGGCCAGGCTTGTTCAAGTTACTCATCAGTGACCTGGGTGGCCATCAGCACTTTAGTTGACCATACAGAGCTGGGAGGAGAGGCAGAACCCCCAGAAGGCTGAGTTGCCTTTCAGTAAAACCTGGACAGACCAGACAGCTGGGCACAGAGGAGCCCAGCAAAGTTCCACAGGCACAAATAGAGGCTCTGACCTGGGGAGGAAGACTCCCAGCACCAGCACAGGCTGGGGGTGACCAGCTGGGAAGCAGCTCTGCAGAGAAGACTGGACAGTCCTGGYGGACAGCAGGCTGTCCAAGAGCCAGCAGAGTGTCCCTGTGGCCAGGAAGGCCAGTGGCATCCTGGGGTGCACTGGGAAGAGCAGTGCCAGCAGGCCCAGGGGGCTTTTATCCTCCTCCTCTACTCACCTCCTTGGTGAGGCCACCTCTGGAGTGCTGTGTCCAGTTCTGGGCCCCTCAGGACAAGAAAGGTCTGTGGAGACCATCAGGGGTCTGGAGTTGTGAGGACAGACCGGGAGAGCTGGGCCTGTTTAACCTGGAGATGGCARAGAAGGGACCTTACCAAAGCTTCCTAAGCACAGCTGTTGATAAGTGCTGGTGCTCTGTGACAGGAGAAGGGACAATGGGCACAAACTGAAACACAGGRAGATCCATCTAAATATGCAGGAAAACTTTACTTTGAAAGTGGCAGAGCACTGGACAAGCTGCCCAGAGAGRCCATGGGGTGTCCTTCTCTGGAGATGCTCAAAACTCACCTGGATTTGATCCTGTACAGMCTGCTCCAGATGAGCAGAGAGGTTGGACCAGAGGATCTCMAGAGGTGCCTTCCAATCTCAACCATTTTGTGATTCTGTGAAAGGCAAAGAAAGACATAAAAGTGGGAAGATGAGAGATAGAAGGGGAAGGCAAGAGCAGGGAACTGTTGCAATTCTGTGTCMATGAGAGAAGAAATTACTAAACTGGCTTACATATCTTCCTCACAAAAACACCTTTCCCAGCAATGTTCTTGGTAGTTTAAAGAAGTCAAGGATCAAAAAAAACCACAAAAAAACAGAAATTATGCGAAAGTTGCACTGCATTCTTGTGCTTACAGYCAATTCCTTTGCATTAAATTGACAGAAGATGACCAGAACTCTGGGGCAACTCCACAACATCCTTTTCATAAGCATTCCAACTTATGTGCTGAGGCCTGYGTGTCCAGTAGACTCCAAGCTGGATGCTCTTCTGGTGCCCCTGTGTGCACCTTTTCATCAGGCCTTACTTCCAGCCTTGTTCACAGCCCATTTACTACAGAATTAAGATTAACATGACCAGATTTTGTGTCTATCTGCCCTCTCTTAATGACTTTGGAAGGAGCAACTTTAGAATTTCACTAGGTCTTGAAACCCCAAAGATAGTTTAAAGTCCTATAATCAGGAATTACTAAACAGATGGAGCCTACAGTCTGTAGGTCATCATCCCAGGCTGCTTTTGAAAGCTCTACAGATTATTATTATTATTATATTATTATTATTAGCATTATTATTGTTGTTTTCAGGATTATTTCATCATTCACCCGAGAGATTTTATTTACTCCCAAGGCGTTGATTCTCAGGGGGCTGGCAAAAGAAGTATCGTGGGCACAAGACAAGAACAGCTCAGAACAGCCTGATATTTAATCATAGGCTGTAAATATCTTTTACAGACTTGTGTGTTTGCCACTGTTGCTAAGGATAGAAAATTACTAAATTAGTCAGCTTCATTTATATTTTTCTTAAGGGAGATTTTGGAACATTAGTTAAATTACATTTCAGGTTTAAGTATAATAAAGCTTTGTATTCCTCTTGGAAAAAGCAAAACAATAATATGATAGAAAATAAATAAAATTGAATAAAATTATAGCAAATATAATAAATTTATAGCAAATAAACCAAAGGTAAAGGGCCAAACTTTGCCCAATTCTGTCTTCCCTTCCATAGGGTTATAGAGTTCAACAGCCACAGGAAGAACAGAGGACTGCAAGGGAGGAGAGTTTCTTCCCTGGCTCCTGCCAGCTTGGACAAGGAGCATGAAGCAATCAGGAGGGTAATCAAGGAGAAAGGTATCAAGAGTTGCTACAAGAACATCGTGTCCTACTAGGGGCTCCCAGTGCAAGTGAAATTCAGAGTTTAACTTTTAGGAAAACACCTTGAAAGAGAACTGGAAGCCTCACTGCAGTGTAAGCAAACATATATTCTAAATCATTACCAGCTTTCCTAGATTCTGTTACTTTCTCATCTTCCCTTAAAACATTTTGTATTGTGTAGCAGCTCCAACTCTACAGTCTTTGCATCTGAATTTGTGACATACCAGAAAGATTTGTGTTTGTTTGAATCCACCAAGATTTTAACATGTGAAAAGCAAAGAATATTCATTCTGGCTTCCCACCCCCGCTAACCCTCCCCCCCCCAAACCACAGAGGTGTGGAGCCATGCCTCTGATTCTCTCTCACTCCCTGGAATTTTGCATTTCTATGTCAGCTGGGCCTCCCTGCCCACAATCCTTGAAGGCTCACCCAGAGAAAACCTTGTGTAAGCAATTGTACTTGCAGCACTTTGTTTCTTTCTGATCCGTGTATCTTTTGCCCGTATGTTGTTCTAATGGCTACATTTTAATCTAGATTTTAAGTTTCTAAGTAAGGAGAATTTTCGTTTAGAAGATACTGTTTTCCCTGGTATTTGTTACAATTGGCTGTGTGTCGGGCACGTCAGGAGCTTAGTCAGCTGTTCCTGCAACCGAGACTTGTTTTTCTTCTTTTTATCCCTTTCATCCACTGGAAAAAGTTTCCTGCTGTTCTYGCTACCGATATTTGATATTCTATCTCCAACTGATGTACATCTTTAAACTTTTAAATAACAGTATGGCAGCTAGCTCTGCTAATTAAAACTCTTTCTGGTTTTGTATTGCTTGCTTTTCATTTGTTGTTTTTTTATGGTTTTGTTTCATTGTGAGATTATTTTGGATGTATTACTTCTCAGAGGAATGACTTTTTCTAATCCAACTCCCTCTTCTTAGCAACAATAATWAAAAAAATCACTTGGTCATGCTTTGCAGCAAAGTATGTATTCAATCTTCAGGAATGCTTACAGGGAGCAAAGCAGCCAGTCAGCAGCTTTTTTGAATGTCTGCTACAAGTCATTATAATGCAAAAAAGTAGGGAACTTGAGAGATTTGTTTTTCATTTCCCTAGAAGTGTTTTACATTCTAATTGCTTTCCTGATAATCATCTTTCCTCTTTTTTTTTTTTTTTTTTTTTTTTTATTTTCCAGGAAATAACCTTTCTGGCCCAACAGCCACTACTTGTAGTGGAATGCAACAATGGGAAGCTGTTAATATGTAGTTATTGATTATATTATGAAAATGGAAAATGGATCACTAAGAGAAAAGCTAAAAGCTTTCCAATGGTCTTTTTATGATGACTAAATGACAAAAATGCTTCCAGACCTTTCAGTGAAAACTGAACTTGCTGCCTACTTTTACATGTATTTGTTTCCCACTCTCTTTGGGAACAGGAAGCTCCAAGTGGTAAAAACCCACAAGTGCACAAAAGTAGGAGTACTGAAGGAATGTTAGAAGGGTAAATTCACTCCTGCCATAATCTCATGGGTTCATTGTCCAGATTTATGTATTATTTATATAAAACCTTGCAATCCTGCTCCTAGACCCTCAGTGGTGGACAAGTAAGCTCATGAGATGGCAGCTCTGGGACAATCACTTCCACTTCAATAAATCATTGTCTTCCTTTGCTTAGCAAAGTTTCATAAAGTCRTTGGCTCAAGGTCAACTTCTGTGTGATCCTCAAAGTGTCCCCAAACCAGCTCTGCCACAGCCTCAATCAGATCCTTTCTCACAAGGCAGCATCACACTGTGATGAAGGAAGCAGAATAGAACACCCAGATGTCTGAACCTTCAGAATCTACTACAGAACAAAAAAAAAAAAAAAAAAAAAAAAAAAAAAAAAAAAAAAAAAAAAAAAAAAAAAAAAAAAAAAAAAAAAAAAAAAAAAAAAAGAAGAGAGGAAAAAATATTTTAAAAATCACTTTTTAAATCCCCTTGAGAAATTTAAGGTCACAGCTTATTTGTAGTTCACTTTCTGTCAGTCAGTGATTTACATTTCCTCCACCAAGAAGGAAAACTTTTCYACCAAGAAAGTTGATGCCAGAACTCAAACCTCCAGCCAAAATTCCTTTCCCTGTAATAATATCTCCCTTGCTTACTCATTTATAAAGCAAACTCCTTAATTACTTCCAGAAATATTCTGGGCCTCTGCTCTGGTGTATTTTAACTTGTCCTTTTTATCTTTGTGGTGTTTTTCAGCATTCTCTCCTCAGCTGGCTGTTCAGATTTGATCCTCATAACTCACACGATGTTTTCATAAAAATAAAAGTGAGGCTTCTCTTAGAAAGAAAAGACCACAAATAAGAGGGTTTACCTGGTCAAAAGAGCCTGGCAAAATCTGAATTTCATATGGGAAGGATCACAGAGTAGAACACAAATACAAGAACAAAGCACACTTTTGATGCAGTTGATGAAAGCATAAACAGGATGGGAAAAAKGTTGGAAAATGAAATGTAATTAGTACAGGGTTTGGGTTTTTGAATACTGTATTGGGAAACACAACCTTAATTGGGTGGGGGGAGATGATAGAAAAGCTGCATGATATCAAAGCTTTGGCTTGAAATTCAAGAAGCAGCTGAAACAGGAACAGAACCAGCCATGGAGAAGCCATGTCCATGACCCAATTTTACAAAACCCCAAAGGTAACTTCAGTTTTACATGAGGAAAGGTGTTCTGTGTGAACACAAGGTGAATGAAAGCAGCACAAGCATTTAAAATATAAACTGTTTCCATAGACATAGCCTATGGAAAGAAACCTTTTCCAAAAACTAATCATTACTTCTATGACCCTTATCAGCAAAACAGGGAATTCATGCAATAAAATTTATATCCAATGAATTTAGAATAAATTAAAGAAAGGCATTTTAAACTGAGATAGGCATGTAGAAAATAGTGCTTTGGGCAGTCTAGGTAAATTTTGTGGCTGAATAATTTTATAGCTGTTAGTAATACCTGCAGTTACTGCACATACCAAGTTAAGGATAATTAAGATAAGGGTGATTAAATCTCATTCTCATATAGTATAAACTAAACTGCCAAAAATCAGAAGGGAATTYTTTTTCCTGAACTTTTTTATTGCACACCATATATTTTTAGGGAATACTAAAATATGTTCAGCTGTTTTTGGAAGCTTCTGCTTCTTGGATACAGCTGGTAATAGAACAGTGGATCACTGATATCATTCTGGCATCAGTTTATTTTTGGTGTCTGTGGTGGAAAGCCATAAGACCTGCAAACACCCTCTGCAGAAATTTGTAGTGAGAACAATAAGTTGCTTTATGTATATATTGTAAAGGATGCTAAAAYATTAATTTAGCCATCTCTAGTATGTTTTAAATATCGTGGTTTGGTGCTCTGTAAGAATTAGAACCTTTTCCTACATTGAGTATTCAGAACAAGTGCTGCTGCATGTTGGCGTGGAGATCTAAGGGAATCGGAGTTGTGTCACTGAGCCTTTCTGCTGCCTTAATGAGCTCCCCAGCCCTTCAGGGGCTGCTGAGGAAATCCAGATCCCCAGAGGGATAAATCTCAGTGTTTTTTTCATGCACAAGCTCAGCTGTGCATCAACTGGTATTGCATGTGTAGAACACATAGAATAGGTTATAGTTTCTATTTTTGTAAACTTACCTGTTTCACTAACACAATACACTTGTCAAAAAGGCAGAAGGAATCCCAGGATATATTAGGAAAGGTAGTCACAGCAGGGACKACCTGCAAATCCAGAGGCATACAGGATAAAGAATTAGTGGGACTGTAGTACAAACACTGTTGAGGCCTCCTCTGAAATACCATGTTCAATGGTGGTCTCATACAYTAAAAACAAAAGAAAAAAMCAAAACAAGTATGGATAAAGGATAATAACGTAATAAGGTAAATGCAGACTCCTATTCTCTTGTAAGAGAAGTCTCCAGCTTGGCTAGTTCCACCTAGTATCAGAAGAGCTGTGTGTAGAGAGAGCCATTTATCACAAGTTTCTGCACAGATGTATCCTGAAGGGAAAATATGCATTTAGGCTATAAAGAAACATTAGAGTGCAAAAAATAAATCAGGCACAAACTGATACTGGTGT